>NC_064628.1:678479123-678782154 GCF_023864275.1 Schistocerca cancellata
CGAATCGAAAGTTGGTGAGCTGCTCTATCTTTTGTAAACCCTCTTCGTCAGTTTTGTATAGGCATCATCGCTACTGTTGTGGAGGCCGAGTTTCTATTGTTGTTTCCCTAGGCCGAGTTTGTGAGTTCGTGAAACGGCTTCTGGTGCAGTACACCGCTAGGACAATTTCTACTTACCGCCATCACACAGCTATGCCCCATGGTCAGATATTAGGATAGGAAAACGAAGGTTCTACACCACTCCAACAAATTTGTTACAAATTCGCACAAATGAGATAAAAAGGGTTTCTTACCTTTATGGCTAGTTGAACAATGAAGTGTGCAACATTGCTTGCAATATAACACAAAAAGGCCCTCAATGGCTAAGTGCAAATAATCGTTCGGAAACTTCACAGAACATAGCAAATACAATTTACAACAACTGCCTGTTACTTTGTAAGTAGGCTGTTTAGGTTTTTATGTTTGTAACGCCACGTAGCGCTCTGTATGAAAATCACTGACTTTGCTGTGTGCAGTGTGTGACTGGTTTGCATTGTTGGAATATCTGCTATTGTAGTGTTGGGCAGTTGGATGTGAACAGCGCTTAGCGTTGCGCAGTTGGAGGTGAGCCGCCAGCAGTGGTGGATGTGGGGAGTGAGATGGCGGAATTTTCATTGCGGACTATCTGGACGTGTGTCCATCAGAAAGAGTAAATTTATAATATTGGATATCATTAATGACTTTTGAACATTATTAAGGTAAATACATTGTTTGTTCTCTATCAGAACCTTTCATTTGCTAACTATGCCTATCAGTAGTTAGTGCCTTCAGTAGTTAGAATCTTTTATTCAGCTGGCAGCATTGGCGCACGGTGTATTGCAGTAGTTCGAGTAACGAAGATATTTGTGAGGTAAGTGATTTATGAAAGGTATAGGTTATTGTTAGTCAGGGCCATTCTTTTGTAGGGATTATTGAAAGTCAGATTGCGTTGTGCTAAAAAATATTGTGTGTCGGTTTAGTAATGATCAGAATAAGTAAAGAGAGAAATCTCTGAGTATGTTCAGTTTTGCTCAGCTGTTTGAAAATCAAATAACGTAAGAGGTTTACCAGCACAGTCATTCATAAATTTTTGTAAGAGAAGGTTTTAACTTCTAAGAGTTCACTAAACGACGTTTCCTGTGTAAGTCAGCCCTGGATGATGAGCTATAACCAAGTGGGCGAAAAATGCTCTTATATTTCTTTTTTTTTTGTGTGTGAGATCTTATGGGACTTAACTGCTAAGGTCATCAGCCCCTAAGCTTACACACTACTTAACCTAAATTATCCTAAGGACAAAGACACACACACACACACCCATGACCGAGGGAGGACTCGAACCTCCGCCAGGACCAGCCGCACAGTCCATGACTGCAGCGCCTTAAACCGCTCGGCTAATCCCGCGCGGCTGCTCTTCTAACTTGCGAGTAGGCCTCTGTCCTCTGTCGTCCGGTCTTGGCGGATTGTACTCAGATGGCAATTGGCCGACGCGAAGTCGCTGGCGCTGGTGGAACTTGCGTAAATGGCGCGTCTCTATGGCACTCGCACCACTCTCATCTTTGCGCCTGTGCTGCTTTAGCCCTGGCGTGTCTTGTTCGGGTGACACAGCACTATCTACCGACATGCATTATTTTTCTGTATGTCTCGTAGTTTTCGCAGCAGTCGTATTCTGAAACAGCGGACGTACTCATGACTAACCCTGCAGAGGCGGCATCAGCGCCGTCTGTGAGACGGCACCCCCTGGCGTCGTGTTAAGTCCTCTGGTTTGAGCGGCCGCACCGAAACTCATGATGTGCAACGTCGATGTAAATGCGAACAGGACTTCCGTGTTGTCAGTGCACTGAGCGCGAGACAAAAAATTGTTGAAGTTCCGAAGGTCAAGTCCACACATCTGGTGATGAGCCGGTCCTTTCCGACTCGAGTGCCGTTTCAATTTGCAGCTGGAACGGGCCGAGAGACGAAACGGCAGCGTAACTGCATTACCGGCCCATCAGACGTGTCGTGGGAAACAAAGGAGCGAGTAATAATATCAACTGGCGCCGCTGCGGCCAGCGGACACAGCACAGTATATTCGGCCAGCGCGGGACGCTCCGCGCCGTTGTTTCAAGGTAATTTAACTGGCGCGCGCCGTTCGCCGTAATTGTGATTGGAACAGATGACGCCGGGATGAAAAGTGGCGCTCTGAAACGAATTTCGGAAAAAGGACGCCACTACTGCGGACAAAGAGCCGCGGTCCTCGAGTGCGGCGCGACTGCACACCACAGCACAGCGTCAGCTGCGCCACGCGTCGAGTGCCCGCAGGCAACGCCACGCATCGATTTTTGATCGCGCCGCCCACCTCAGCCTACTGTGCTGACGCCGCACATCATAGCTACCCGTGGGAATTCCATTGTGTGACCGCCTCCGTAGACCAACTGGCTACTTCCGCCTAAAGCCCGGTATGGGGTTGAAACTTGGCTTTTACACTGCAACTTTCAATGTTTAAATTTGTTTTTCGATGGGATCTGCCTTCAGCTTACAAATTTTTTTCCTTCTTTTACGCAGACATGTTTCGACGAAGTTACAGCATTATCAAATAATCTTTTTATTTTCTTTCTGTTAAGGAGAGACCTGTGTAAAATTGGTCAAAAATATTTTTTTTGTCTCCAGTTTTCAGAGTGCTATTCGATTCTACAAATGAGATAAAAGCCATCATATTTCAAAGCACGATCTAACAGACATTTCTCTACACGCCATTGCCCTTCTTTCCGATATTTTATTATTTCCTACCATCAGAAAAGTCATATGTAGGCTGTAGAAAGCTTTGAGCACATTTAAGATGCGATTAATTACGATTTATTAAAGAAATGCACAAACCAGACCGCAGAATTTAATAACCTTATATAGAAGAGATGCAGAAAGGAAAGTCTTTCCTATTGTAAAAATTTCCTCATATGATGCTTGTCTGGTGTTCAACACTGGAAGAATCAGGACCCTTATAGGACTAGGATTTGTTGCACGTTGCTCCACTGAAAACCTATCGAAGTAAATCGGTGATATGCGTATTGCTGGTTACGAAATTTCAGTAAAGGATATTGCCAAAAGGGCAATATAGACTAGAAGCAAACAGCAACATCAAGACCAAAAAGACCAAATGTTTGTTCATGGCCAACGTTAAGGTTGTTTCTGGCATAAATGCTAGTAACATCTTTTTTCTGCATTTCATATAACTTTGTTTTCAGTATGTAGAGAACATTTGCTGTTGCGTTATTGCAGATAAATTGGTGAAATATGCTACAGCCATTGTACAAACAATAACAGAATTTTCTGCGATAGCAAATTTTTCAAAGTGCTTTCCTAGAAAATGTAAATTTTTGTGAAATAAGAATTCGCTATGTATCATGCACATGAATTATAAAAAATTGTTGCGAGAGTTCTGAGGCTGATATTGAAAAACTGGTACACAGATTTCCTTATGTAATTACTAAGAATAACCTCCCATATTTTGAAAGTGATTTTAGAGTAACCTCCGAGAAAATATTCCTCATGTGATAGTATGTATTCTAAAAGTATACACAAACATCCTGACCAAATTATTTCACATGAAAATTAAAAAGAGTCCATATAATAGCCAATAACATAGTGATAACATTTGAAAAATATGGTTCAATTATATCTCAAACAGTAAAAGTTACATTAGTTTATAGATGTATTTACCCGTATATTATGTCAAACGTCCCCCCTTAATCAACAAAAAATGCACTTTAGTATCTGTATAGGTTGTATACGTATAGATTGTTCCAGGGGGAAGGTACAGTATTCAGGGATATGATAGTAGATCATTCGAAGCAAAACAGTCCAGTAAACATGGGCTCTATATTGGGTGTCTTAAGCTCTATGAGCATCTGTTCATCTTCGCTACTGTGAAACACACCTACTGAACAAGTGCTAATAGTCCCTGAGGTATGCATTTTAGAGCCAATGTATACCGAAAATTTTTTTCTTGTTTTTGTACGCACTACCTCCTCTTAAAATACGGAAAGCAAAGAGCTTGCAGTGCAAGAGATTTGCTTCACAGTAGTGAAGATGAAGAAGTGCTGATGGCTCCCAAGGTATGCAATTTAGAGGCCATGTTTACTCAATATTTTTGGGTGGAATGATCGTTTGTGTCATATGCCCTCTGAGGCACCAGGCTAAATTTATGTTCTTAAGAAAATATCCACAAGCAGGCAATATTTTTACTATATATCTTGTTACCGAATGTAGTGTATTTTGTGGTGTTCTGTATTTTGCGTTAAAGTTCTTTCTCTGTCATACTTCGTCATCTGCACTCATGGAAAACTTAACGTAGAAAATTATTTGCATCGAAAATTTGGAACTGGGAATGTTATGGTTGGCCTTATTTTTGTTCTGTGTGCAAAATTGTGTGTGTGTGTGTATGCAGTTCTTTTCACTTTTCTGGTTTTGCATTTATTATCTTCGGTGTGAAAAGCCGCACTTTTTGAAGTTTCACTTCCACTATTTTTGGAGCTATGAAAACAAGCTGGCCGACAGTTAAACAGTTGAATGCGTTTCGGGTGGAATTTTGAATCTCTGAGAGGAGTGTTTGACACACACACACACACACACACACACACACACACACACACACACACACACACACACACACAACGCGCACGAACACACAGACACACAAACTTTCACGCAAGACAAAATAATATGAACCGCAACATTCCCCGTCGTAAATTTTCGATGTAGCTAATTTTCTCATTAATTTCTCTGTCGTTGCACATGAGGATCTCTGAAAGATGAAAAACTGCAATGTAAAACATTAAAACTACAAAAGCCACAGCAAGTGGTAACAAGATGCATATGAATTATTTGTCTGTTTTCAGATTTGTGAGTACTTGGGTATCTGTAACTGATATGTCAACTAAACTAAATGAGATAAACAAAGAACTTCTAGGAAAAAACCAAACCGTCATAACTCTTCCATAACGTGTTTCATTAAAAACTTGAACTTTTGATAGCACAGTTATAGAAGTTAAACGTGAAACTGTTCTCTCAAATACAGCCATAACTGTCAGATCAACAAATATCATTGGATCAAAACGCTGCGAAGAAGTATGTGGTCAAACTGAGAGCACAGAAGAGAGGCAATGGAACCTGTTCTACATTTCATAGCTCAACCTTTCCAAAAAAAGATGTGGAAAATATTTCAAATAAAATGAGTCCCCTTTTCTCTTGTAAAGGATTGAACATGAAGAGAAAATAATTAGATTTAAAAATGACATTGTAGCATTGTAAGAGTGGCATCGTATGTTTGATAGTTTCTATCAATTTATCTCTAAGATGGAACGATGAACATAGTGAAATCTAAGTGTAGAAATAAAATAAGTCATCCTCATCTATCAGTCTGTGTAAGATTGGCTCTGAAAAATTATTCATCAGATTATGATAAACTTGCTAATGATAAGCAAAGGTAAGTATCTCACTCAACTTTTCTCGCCATTTATGATAGAGTCTATTTTAAGTTTTTTCCATATGTGTACCGTCTTGAAAATTGAATAGTAGGTCTGCAGCTTTGATAGCGAGAAAATTATCTCCTTGTAATTCTTCAGATTATGATAAACTTGCTAATGATAAGCAAAGCTAAATATCTCACTCAACTATTTTCACCATTCATGATAGTGACTATTTTAAGTTTTTTCCATATGTGTAACGTCTTGAAAATTGAATAGTACGTCTGCAGCTTTGGTAGGGAGAAAATTATCTCCTTGTAATTGTTCTGTGTAATTAAAATGGTTAATTTTGGCTACAGTATTGTTTTGTGCTTAAACTTTGTAAACTTTTAAGTCAGTAGATCCCTAAATGGACTAAAGTGCATGTAGCAGATCTGGAGCCTAAGAAGACTGACCATCACTGCTACAGACGTACAACGATGTCTGTCGTCATAAGATACTTTCTGATCCAGATGTAACAACAAAAGACAGCGAGGTGGCGTAGTAGAAAGCTTTAGACCCGTATTCGGGAGGACGAGGGTTCAAGCGTCATCCATCTATCCAGATTTACACTGTCTGTGATTTCCTCGAGTAGATTAAGTGAATGCTGGGATGGTTCCATTAAAACAACACTGCTGAATTCCTTCCCTATCCTTTCCCAACTCGTGCTTGTGCTCTGTGTGTCATCTGTCCTTACTTCGTTCCACGACGAATGATGTGAGACGTTACACGGTTCCTGCCATCTACATACGATATAACAGTTCTATCATTCAGATCTGGTTACCTCACTGATTAGCCACTATACATAAAGCACAGTTTTGAATATAGTATATTTCATGTACTTACTTTTCTGAATGGTTTTAATTGCTGAATGCGTGCAAAAGTAGTCACCTTGGTGTATGATGCAGTACTGCGAGGTGGTACATCTTATTGTCTAAACATCAAAAATCTAGTTTTCAATCACGTATTACAGTTTTACTCTCCTATAATGATTCATTATTATCAAACGCCAATTGAACTACTTTGTAGTAAAAGGGAATTTATGATGTAAATTGCTTTGCATAGACATTGCTTTCTACATCTAAAGTTGTGGTGATTAATTTAAGGGGCCAAAAGAGGTGCCTTTACATTTTAAGCATGCTCTCAGTCGGTTACAGTAACAATGTGGAAATGGAAGTACTTATAGCCCTATTAACACATTTTGAACACTCACTCAACACACACACACACACACACACACACACACACACACACACACTCGCGCGCGCGCAACCACACAAAGAGCCAGAATAGTTGTAGCAAGGCGATTGGCAGGATGTAGAAGAGGAGAGAAAAAGTATTAGAAGGAGGCGGCATAATACTAATACTTTATAATGCTTCTGAGCGATATATGAAAAGAGATATGAAAAGAGAGAGAGAGAAAGGAGAGGGAAAGAGAGAGAGAGAGAGAGAGAGAGAGAGAGAGAGAGAGAGAGAAAGGAGGAGGGCGAGGAATAGCGGTAGAGGACGTCAGTAACTACGGAGGGGCATTGTACGTAAAAACCTGTACCCAGAACCAGAAATATTCATGCTTGAATTTCAATCGGGCTATAATGTGCTATACTTTTTATCGTTTTTTAAAGTTGTGTTACTGTTCATAATGTTTGTATATAAATCTGTAATATGCGTCCTTCGCTTACCCCCTTCCCCTCCCCTCCACACTTTCCATTTTTCTAATTGAGAGGCTGAATTCTGAGCGATGTATTAAATCCTAAGAGCAATAAAGAAAGTTAGTTAATCTCATTTGTGAAGGTGGAGATTAGTGTTTAACGTCCCATCAACAACGAGGTCATTAAAGACGGAGCACAAGCTACACGCGACGAATGTATCCGTTAGGCTGAAGCGGAATTTGGCGTTAATGGGCTTTGGCAGCAGACGACCGACGCAAGTGCCTTTGCTACCAGCACGACATCGCCTGCAGCGCCCATACTGGGCTCGTGACCATATCGGTCGGACCCTAGAGGACTGGAAAACCATGGCCTAGTCGGATGAGTCTCCATTTCACCTGGTAATAGCTGATGGTAGGGCTCGAATGTGGCACAGACCCACCGAAGCCAAGGACCCAAGTTGTCAACAAGGTACTGTGGAAGCTGGGGTGGCCCAAAAATGGTGTGGGCTGTGTTTACATGGAATTGACTGTGTCCTCTGGTCAAACTGAACCGATCATTGACTGGAAATGGTTATGTTCGGCTAAATGAACCGATCATGGAAATGGTTCAGCAACTTGGCCACTGCAGCCATTCCGAAACAGCAATGCATCATGTCACCGGGCCACGCTTGTTCGCGATTGGGTTGAAAGAATTCGAGCCCCCTGATCGCCCGACATGAATCGCATCGAAGATTTATTGGACATACTCGAGAGGTCACTTCATGCACGAAATCTTGCAGTCGCAACGCTTTCACAGCTATGGATGGGTAGAGAGGCAGCGTGGCTCACTATTTCTGCAGGGGACTTGCAGCGACCTCTTGAGTCCATGCCACTTCGAGCTACTGCACAGCGCCGGGAAAAAGAAGGTACGATACGATATTTGGAGGAATCCCATGACTCTTGTCAACTGAGTGTATTTCTTTTCACAGACCAATTTCTCAGTGAATGAAATCAACACTAGAAATAATAATCGTTTACATAAAAATTCAATGTCAATTGTGGTGGTCCTGAAAGGTTTCCATCGTTTAGCAACACTCATTTTCTGTAACTAGTAGCTAGTGCCCATAAAGGGTTTAGTTACTGATAAAGTTCAGATTATGAGGAGCCTAAATGATTTATTGGTGGTCAACTCCTATTCCAGTCACGGATTTCCTATCAGAACCTAGTGATTTGCATATTATTAATGATAGAAAATAACGTTAGTTTTCGGTATTATAAAATCTTAAGTCTGGGTATTGCAGCGCAGTAATACGATCAATGTAGGTAAGTATTACTACATTATTCATAGCTTTCATTTTTCAGCTACTGTAACATGTATTTTAAAATTAAATGTCTAGTGAACTGATTTGCTGTTTGATTGCCACAAGGGTTACAGAATAATTTAATTCACCATGGTTTATGCAGGGTGTCCTGGGAGAAATGGTCAGCACTGAGGGATATGACAGGAAAGATCGTTCGGAAAGTCTAGGAAACTTGGGCTATAAAGGGCATACGGTACCTTTAGAGTGTGGTAGAAGAGATTTGTTTCACAGTACCGAAGAAGATGAAGTGCTCATATCTCTTCAGGGATGCATTCCAGAATGCTAATCATTTCCCCTGGGACACAGTGTATACGTTTACACGTTTGTTACTACCTCTTAATAAAAGTAGTGTTACGAATTTTTACTTATTCCACGTTCATGACGACCATTTTACGCAGGATCTGTGGAAGCAATATTAGTATAACTCACTTTTTTTTGTAAATATCTGTTATGTATTCTTTTATTATGATACGTTCTACGACCTTGAGGAACCGGAGTCGATATAGAATAGTTATTGAATCCAGTGTTAGAATCAGAATCTAAAAGAGCATTGGAAGACTTAAGATCGAATAAGGCAGAATGAATAGAAAATGTTTCCATCAGAACTTTTAAAATCACCGGGAAAGTGGCAACAAAACGACTATTCACATTGATGTGTGGAATATATGAGTCTGGCAATAGACCACTTGACTTAGGGAAAAAAAACATCATTCCAAGAATTGCGAAGTTGCAAAAGCCAAGAAGTGTGAGAATTATCGCACAATCAGCTTAACAGCTCATCCATCAAAGCTGCTGACAGTAATAATATGAAGGGCTTATTTCAATAGTGGTAAAAGTTCATTACCTCCACTTTTCTGTCTATAATGCTTCTGACATTAATGGTCCAAACAAACAGAAAGAAAGATTCATCTCTAGCAAGAAGCCATATGCTTGAATATTTCTGGTATCTCAACTGCAGATTTTTCAGCGCCCTTTTGACTTTAGGACTCTGTATCTCAAAATGAACAAAGATGTACCACTATAGAAATAAGCCCTTCATATATAGAAGAATGGGCAATAAAACTGAGGATGTGTTAGATGACGATCAGTCTGGCTTTATGAAAGGTAAAGGCACCAAAGAGGCAGGTCTGAAGTTGCGGTTGACAATGAAAGCCAGACTGAAGGAAAATCATGGCACGTTCATAATATTTGTCGACCTCGAAAGTAAAAATGGTGCAAATGTTCGAAATTCTGAGAAAAGTAGGGGAAGTCAAGTAATAAAGAATGTGTACAAGAGCCAAGAGGTAACAGTAAGAGTTCGAAACCGAGAACGAAGTGCTCCGATTAAGTAGGGTGTACGATAGAGATGTAGTCCTTCGCCCCTACTGTTCAATATGTACATCGAAGGAGCAATTACGGAAATAAAAGAAAGTTTCCGGAGTGAGGTTAGAATTCGAAGTGAAAAGATATAAATGATAAATTTCGTGTTGACATTGGTATCCTCAGTGAAACTGAGGTAGAATTACAGGAGCTGTTGAATAGAATGAACAGTGTAATGAGTACAGAATATGGATTGAAGATAAATCGAAGAAACATGAAAGGAATGAGAGGTAGCAGAAATGTGAACACTGAGAAATTTAACATCATAACTTCCTGATCAGGAAGTTGATGAGGTTAAGGAAGTCTGCTACCTCGGCAACAAAACAACAGATGCCGGATGAAGCAAGGAGAACATAAAAAGCAGACTGTCACTGGCAGAAAGAGCATGCCTGAACAAGAGAAGCCTTAATTTGAGGAAGAAATTTGTAAGAACTTACGTTAGGAGCACAGCTTTATGAAACATGGACTGTGGGAAGAAATTTCTGAGACTGTGCGTTCGGAGCACAGCATTGTATGGTAATGAAACATGAATTCTGGAAAAACGGGATAAGGAGACAATCGAATCATTGGAGATGTGGTGCTAAAGAAGAATGTCGAAAAGTTTGGTGGACTGATAAGGTGACGAATGAAGAGGTTCCCCGGAGAATTTGGAGGAAAGGAGTACATGGAGAACACTGATTAGGAGAAAGGACACGATGGTAGGACATGTATTAAGACGTCACGGAATAACTTCCACGCATGGTACTAGAGGGAGCTGTAGAGGAAGACAGAGATTGGAATACATGCGGCAAATAATTAAGTAATTTATTGCGCAGTTTGCAAGTGCTACTCTGGGACGAAGAGGCTGGCACAAGAGAAATTCATGAAGACTGCTGAAAAAAAAATATGCAGCAGAGCCTTGAGTTCCCCTCACCATGGAGGTATGGAACGAAAATTATGCCTAACGTAATGTAATCCAAACAAAAACTGCGCTATTTTTTCGAACAGCCAGTATCGACAACGAGTGATGAAGCAATAAAGGGAGACAAGCGTCTCATAAAATAATAACCTCGGTGCAGCTGCACTGTCGCTTTTAGCGAGAAGCGACGAGAAGTAAATGACTGAGCAGGGAATAAGCGGGTTTTATGCTTGCCGCCTGGCCTGTACAGCTCATCGCCCCTGCCAGGCGCCGCAGCCGGCGCCGTTGCCTTCATTCATTAATCAAAGTGGACGTCTGGCCAGAGCGGCCGCTTGTGAGTCCTCCCCGCCTCTGTACTGGCGGCGCGCCTTAAGCCGGGCAGCGGGGCTCCGTGCAAACATCAGCGCTCTTAGCCGCCGTCCGCGGCGACTTTGCAGAAAGAGGGAGCGGGCGGCAGGGCGAATTCTGAGGACTTCCCGCCTGTCGCAGATCTTTCTCATTTTAATCAAGACATCTCTAGTGCTCCACTGTCTGTTTGCTTTGCTTTTCTCGTTATGCAGACGATAATTCTTCGTAGTTCTAAGCGGACGTACAGGGAGGAACCGAGAGTTAATATCGCAAAGGCGCTCAAATTACGTAGTAAGAACGTCGCACAGAATGCGAGGAAAATTGTTTCTCCTTCTCAGCTGAAACAGTCGGAGCACTTCATCGTCTGTATCTAAAGAGAAGTTCTCAGATGCAAGGATGTTCGTAATTTTTATTTTTATCGTTTTTTTAAGTACAAACGCTCCTAGGCAACGTATCTATAAATCCGTAAGTTTTAACATAACATTCATTCTCATCTTTCTCTCCCATTCTTTTTCTCATAACGTTCATTTCTTATCTTTCTCTTCCCTTCTTTTTGTCGTTATATATCTGTTTTGCGACCCCCCAGGATAGCCAAGAGCGCTAATGCGCTGCTTCCAGGACTCGGATAGGCGCGCCGGCCGCGGATCGAATCCGCCCGGCGGATTAACGACGAGGGCCGGTATGCCGGCCAGGCTGGATGTGGTTTTCAGGCGGTTTTCCACATCCCACTAGGTGAATACCGGGCTGGTCCTTACGTTCCGCCTCATTTGCACGACTCACAGACATTTGAAAACGATCACACTATTCCATGGCTTACACAGGACACACACAGCTGCGGTGCACTAATTCCCTCCCAAGGGATTCGGGGTGCGACAGGAAGGGCATCCAGCCACCCTCTGCAACTAACACTGCCCCACCCATGGTAACAATCAGACCTGACAATAGCTGGATTGGGATCCAGATACAGACATATCTGTTTTGCATTGTCACATTATGTAACAACCGGTATCTTCTCTCCTGACGTCAACTCTTTGTCTGTTGACATGGTGTCCATGATAATTTAAATGGTGTATGTGATAATCTAAGGAATATATATGCTATTGCAAATGTGGTACAGCTCTCTCTTGTTCATTAGTAACATTGCTGCAACTTTCTCTCTCCAAGTTTTAAAATTATGCTTCACGAATAGTCACGTCGGCCAGTAGGGGGTGTATTCAAATGTGCTATCTACTAGAGGGCCATGATATTAGTTACTACACTGAAGAGCCAAAAAAACTGGTACATCTGCCTAATATCGTGTAGGGCTCCTGTGTGCTCACGGAAGTGACGCAAGACGACGTGGTATGGTTCAAATGGCTCTAAGCACTATGGGACTTAACATCTGAGGTCATCAGTCCCCTAGACTTAGAGCTACTTAAACCTAACTAACCTAGGGACATCACACACAGCCATGCCCGAGGTAGGATTCGAACCTGCGTCCGTAGCAGCTGCGCGGTTCAGGTCTGAAGCGCCTAGAACTGCTCGGCCACAGCCTCCGGCTATAGCAGTGCTGGAGGGAATTGACACCATGAATTCTGCAGGGATGTCCATAAATCCGTGAGAGTACGAGGGGTGGAGATCTCTTCTGAACAGCACGTAGCAAGGCATCCCAGATTTGCTCAATAATGTTTATGTCTGTGGAGTCTCCTTGCCAGCGGAAGTGTTTAAACTCAGAATGTGTTCCTGGAACCACTCCGTTGAAATTCTGGACGTGTGACGTGTCGCATTGTCCTCCTGGAATTGCCCAAGTCCGTCAGAATGCATAATGGACATGAATGGATAGAATCTGAAACGAGAGTCGTCCGACCAGGCAACATATTTCCAGTCATCAACAGTCCAACGTCGGTGTTGACAGGCACAGGCGAAACGTAAAGCGTTGTGTCATGCAGTCATCAAGGGTATCTGAGTGGGCCTTCGGCTACGAAACCCCATTTCGATGATGTTCGTTGAATGGTTCGCACGCTGTCACTTGTTGATGGCCCAGCATTGAAATCTGCAGCAATTTGCGGAAGCGTTGCACTTCTGTCAAGCTGAACGATTCTCTTTAGTTGTCGTTGATCCCGTTATTGCTGTATCTTTCTCCGGCCGCAGCGATATCAGAGATTTGATGTTTTATCGGATTCCTGATATTCACGGTAGACTCGTGAAATGGTCGTACGGGAAAGTTCCCACTTCATCGCTACCACGGAGATGATGTATCCCCCCACCCCCACCCTCCTCCTCGTGTGCCGACTATAACACCACGCTCAGACTCACTTAAATTTTCATAACCTGATGTTGTAGCAGCAGTAGGTGATGTAACAACTGGATGAAACTTCCTAGCAGATTAAAACTCTGTGCCGGACCGAGACTCGAACTCGGGACCTTTGCCTTTCGCGGGCAAGTGCTCTACCGACTGAGCTACCCAAGCACGACTCACGCCCCGTCCTCACAGCTTTACTTCTGCCAGTACCTCGTCTCCTACTTTCCAACCTTTTTACAGAAGCTCTCCTGCGAACCTTGCAGAACTAGCACTCCTGAAAGAAAGGATAGTGCGGAGACATGGCTTAGCCACAGCCCGGGGGATGTTTCCAGGATAAAATTTTCACTCTGCAGTGGAGTGTGCGCTGATATGAAACTTCCTGGCAGATTAAAACTGTGTGCCGCACCGAGACTCGAACTCGGAAGCTTTGCCTTTTGCGGGCAAGTGCTCTGCCAGCTGAGCTACCCAAGCACGACTCACGCCTACTGGCAAAAGTAAAGCTTGGGTAGCTCAGTTGGCAGAGTACTTGCCCGCGAAAGGCAAAGGTCCCGAGTTCGAGTCTCGGTCCGGCACACAGTTTTAATCTGCCAGGAATTTCATCTCAGCGTACACCCCGCTGCAGAGTGAAAAATCTCATTCTGGTAACAACTGCATGTTTATATACTTCTGTATTTGAATACGCATGCCTATACGATTTTCTTTGGCGCTTTAGTGTATATGTTTTTATGACGAATTGATTACATATGCAGTTACTATTGCCTACCTTTCCCATTTTATATGAGTATATGACGGGTGAGTTTCATATCCAGCTACTTTTACACAATATGATGATACCTCAAAAGGGTGAAACGCGTCATTGAAATGAAATAATTTCATAACCAGAACTTTTTTTTTTTAAATTAGTTTTGTAGAATATTGTATTAGTATCGCGTGTTGCAATTCCAAAGCTGTTTAGTCCAGCACTCCAACGGGGCGGGATGGCGATAAGGAGCGAGGTTTCCGCTCTGGGCGTTTGTCCGCGGAGTCCTTAATCACGCTCCGAGACGGCCGCCCTTGTACGCCGCTGATACGGCCGCTGCGCTGCTTAACGCCGACAACGAGTCAGCCCCGCCGTGGAAACGCCGCCCCGCCGACAATACCATTAAGGGCGGCGGGGGCGGCGGCGGACACGACACACGCCGGCCGCGCGACGAGATTAATGGAGCCGCCAGTCAGCGCTGCGGTCCCCTCACCCCCGCACTCCTCACCCCCACCCTCACACCGCCCGCCATCTCTGCAGAGACTGTGCGCTGCTCGCCACTTAGCCACGTAATTGGGTTCTCTACTCATTCCCGCCAACCAAATGAAAGGAGCTGCGAGACGATGAGAAAGAGTCGAGTGGCAACAACTTCGTTGTGCCCCGCAGATCAACCGTCGCAAAATACACGCCGTAGATCCAGAACGAACAGGCTCGTGCAACAGCCGCGCGTGAACGCTGGTACTGTGGTGCAGTGAAACCGGCTGACGGAAGGGTAATGCACGGCCGATATCTCCCGTTCGTTGCCACAGTAATAACCGCCCGACTGCCAGCGCGCTTCTAAATCGCTCTTTACACGGAATGTACGGCTTCGACATGCAACACGCCGAAGAGTTTCATAAACGCTCCGGAACGGTCTGGTAGCTCACTAGTTAACGCGACATGTGACCGTAGCGCTCTCCATCGACAGTTGACGGGTACATCTACAGCGTAAAACCCACAGGATAATTTCGTGCAAATGAGTTTAAACTTTATTAGTCAGTGTCGAGGTGGTATGTAGTCGAATTAAGTCGGGTGATGCTGAGGGAATTAGATTAGGAAATGAGACACTTAAAGTAGTAAAGGAGTTTTGCTATTTGGGGAGCAAAACAACTGATGATGGTCGAAGTAGAGAGGATATAAATTTTAGATCGGCAATGGAAAGGAAAGCGTTTCTGAAGAAGAGAAATTCGTTAACATAGAGTATAGATTTAAGTGTCAGGAAGTCGTTTGTGAAAGTATTTGTATGGAGTGTAGCCATGTATGGAAGTGAAACATGGACGATAAATAGCTTGGACAAGAAGAGAATAGAGGCTTTTGAAATGTGGTGCTACAGAAGAATGCTGAAAATTAGATGGGTAGATCACATAACTAATGAGGAGGTATTGAATAGGATTGGGGAGGAGAGGAGTTCGTGGCACAACTCGACTAGAAGAAGGGATCGGTTGGTAGGACATGTTCTGAGGCATCAAGGGATCACCAATTTAGTACTGGACGACAGCGTGGAGGGTAAAAATCGTAGAGGGAGACCAAGAGATGAATACACTAAGCAGATTCAGAAGGATGTAGGTTGCAGTAGGTACTGGGAGATGAAGAAGCTTGTACAGGCTAGAGTAGCATGGAGAGCAGCATGTCGGCCGGGGTAGCCGAGGGTTCTCGGCGTTACAGTCTGGAACCGCGCGACCGCTACGGTCGCAGGTTCGAATACTGCCTCGGACATTGTGTGATGTCCTTAGGTTAGTTAGGTTTCAGTAGTTCTAAGTTCTAGGGGACTGATGAGCTTAGATTTAAGTCCCATAGTGCTCAGAGCCATTTGATTTGAACCGCATGGCTGAAACAAATCGTGCTCAGAGCCATTTGAACTTTTTTTTGAGAGCTTCACAGTCTCAGGACAACAACAACAGTGTCGAAGATTAGAAGGTGAAATCAAGAGGAATATTATGCAGATGCCAGTGATTTAGGTGCGTTTAAAATGCGAGTTATCAAGATATTCAAACTTCCTACATAAGGTCTGTGACAACCGAAATTGACAAGAAAAGTAATTTTGATAATGTTCTTCGTATACGAGATCTGTCTCAGTGACTATCTACAATTTGTCCCATTGTAATGTTTGCAGAAGACTAAAAAATTTTCGTTTACACCTTGTTGCCAACGAAAATAGTCAGAAAATAATCATATGTATTTCGTCCTATATTGTAATCCAGTCATTGAAATTTGGGTCAGCATTTCCTTCAATCAGATATACTGCCTGATATAAAACGTGAAGCACCCAGAAAACGTGGCTGAATGCCGGTGTAAATTTGTACATGTGCACCATCGCCGGAGTATTGAGTTGCAATACATTGCGACAGAGCTCATTACTGTTGTTCACGGTCAGTGTTGTTACTGGGTCCGCCAAAGTATGCAGAGAGATTGAGCTGCCCCTACCTATTGGTTTTATACAACCTGCAATGTCATCAGGAACCACAAGCAAGCCTTCCATATTCTCTCGCTATGTGCAAACTATCAGTCCTACAGGAAAAATGAACAGGGTCTTTTCTTTGGAAATTTAATGTAGTTAAATTTTGACTGGAGTAGGTTTCAGCGGCAGACTATGGTATTCCAGATATTCAAGAGAAATACGTTTGAAGGTCACTATTGTACGTTTTCTTGAATAATTCGAAAATTATGGTCTCTAGCAAAAACGTAGCCCAGTATAAATTTTAATGACATTAAATTTTCTACAAAAATTCTCTCAATTTTTTTTTTCTGCAGGACTAACAGTTTGCACATAAGCAGGCGTGAGAATATGAAACCGTTAGATGTGCCAGATGCAGAAATGTAATGAGAAAAAGTTAAAAATGTTTTTATTTCTACGATATTTGCCTTTCTTTGGTACATAGCTCAAGCAGTTTACCTGAGAGCCCGCGGCACACTGAACGTTGGCTGGGGTGCTAAGTACAGCTATTGACATGGTACACACATACCGCTTATTTTACATTTTATGCTAGTCTTTTGCCCTTTTGTGCGTTATGTATTAATGCTGGACCATGCCTCTTTAGGCAGTTTGTAGTTTTAGTGTGTTCCGAAGAAGGCGTGTTATCCGCGCCGAAACCTAGGTCAAATTCCGGTTTCAATTTTCTTTATAATCATTAAATGCCAGGATGGTTCCTTTCAAAGTGCACGGCCGATTTCCTTCCCCATCCTTCCCTAAACCGAGCTTGTGCTTCCTCCCTAATGACCTCGTTGTCGAGGAGGTGTTAAACGCTAATCTCCTCCACTGGGTGGAGTGCCTAACTGTTGAGCCTCTTCTATTTCGTGAAATGCTCACGAGTCTCATTATAATAAGTTCAGTTCATTGTGGCCATTGTGCCAAGTAGGATTGTCACTTCTACAGAGGTCGTTTGTTCCTGTGGAACGTTAACGTTACCTATTGAAATCGTGCTCACTGTCCACCCGCTATGGGAGAGGATACCATGGAATCTGTCAGTTTGTGGGACGGAATTCCTTGGCTGTTGCATTTATTTGGTCAATGCAGGGATGGTTAATGCTGCCTGTGGATGAGGCTGGGGTTGTCGTCCGATGTGTTCCACATGTGCTCGACTGGACGCAGATCTGGTGATCGAGCAGGCCAAGACAATATGTCGACACTTTGTAGAGAATGTTGGGCTGCAACAGCGGTATGTGGACGAGCGTTATCCTGTTGGAAAACACCCCCTGAAATATTGCTCATTAATGGTAGCACAACAGGCCCAATCACGACACTGTCGCACAAATCTGCAGTCAGGTGCGTGGGATAACCTCAAGAGTGCTCCTCTGTCATACGAAATCGCTCCGCAGACCATAATTCTAGGGGTAGGTCGAGTGTGTCTAGCACGTGGATAGGTTTATCGCAGGCCCTCAAGTGGACTGCTCCTAACCAACTCATGGCCATCACTGGAACCGAGAAAGTTTTAGCTTGTGTCAGAAAACACGACAGATGTCCATCCTGCATCGCAAGCTCTCTCTTGACACCATTTACGTCGCACATCGCGGTGGTTTGTGGTCGGTGGAATGCATGGTACAGGGCGTGTGCTTCTACATCTACACCAACATCTACATTTATACTACGCAAGCCACGCAACGGTGTGTGGCGGAGGGCACTTTACGTGCTACTGTCATTACCTCCCTTTCCTGTTCCAGTCGCGTATGGTTCGCGGGAAGAATGATTGCCGGAAAGCCTCCGTGCGCGCTCGAATCTCTCTAATTTTACATTCGTTATCTCCTCGGGAGGTATAAGTACGGGGCAGCAATATATTCGATACCTCATCCAGAAACGCACCCTCTCGAAACCTGGACAGCAAGCTACACCGTGATGCAGGGCTCCTCTCTTGCAGAGTCTGCCACTTGTGTTTGCTAAACTTCTCCGTAACGCTATCACGGTTACCAAATAACCATGTGACGAAACGCGCCGCACTTCTTTGGATCTTCTCTATCTCCTCTGTAAATCCGACCTGGTGTGGATCCCACACTGATGAGCAATATTCAAATATAGATCGAACGAGTGTTTTGTAAGCCACCTTCTTTGTTGATGGACTACATTTTCTAAGGACTCTTCCAATTAATCTCAACTTGGCACCCGCCTTACCAACAATTAATTTTATATGATCATTCCACTTCAAATCATTCCGTACGCATACTCCCAGATATTTTACAGAAGTAACTGCTACCAGTGTTTGTTCCGCTATCATGTATTCGCAATGCAGTATATTTGTCTATGTTAAGGGTCAGTTGCCACTCCCTGCACCATGTGCCTATCCGCTGCAGATCTTCCTGCATTTCGCTTCAATTTTCTAATGCTGCAACTTCTCTGTATACTACAGCATCATCCGCGAAAAGCCGCATGGAACTTCCTACACTATCTACTAGGTCATTTATATATATTGTGAAAAGCAATGGTCCCATAACACTCCCCTGTGGCACGCCAGAGGTTACTTTAACGTCTCTGCATTGAGAACAACATCTTGTTCTGTTTGCTAAAAACTCTTCAATCCAGCCACACAATTGGTCTGATATCCTTAGGCTGTTACTTTGTTTATCAGGCGACAGTGCGGAACTGTATCGAACGCCTTCCGGAAGTCAACGAAAATGGAATCTACCTGGGAGCCTGTATCTTATATTTTCTGGGTCTCATGAACAAATAAAGCGAGTTGGGTCTCACACGATCGCTGTTTCCGGAATCCATGTTGATTCCTACAGAGAAGATTCTGGGTTTCCAGAAATGACATGATACGCGAGCAAAAAACGTTCTAAAATTCCACAACAGATCGATATCAGAGATATAGGCGTATAGTATTGCGCATCTGCTCGACGACCCTTCTTGAAAACTACAACTACCAGTGCTCTTCTCCAAGCATTTTGAACTTCCGTTCCTCTAGAGACTTGCGGTGCACGGCTTTCACTGAGGATAGTAATGTCAGAGGTGTCCTTGAAGTAACAGCTGGTTGTGTCAGTTTGGTGCCAACTGCTGTTCAAATTGATGCTACAGATGCACTACGATGCGCCAGAAACATACGCCGTACGCGATCGACTTCCCTCTGGGTAGTGACACGATGCCGTCCGGAGCCCAGTTTTCCAGCGACCGTACCTTCTCGTGACCATCGCTGCTGGCTATCACGTACAGTGGCAACATTGCTGCCACGTCTCTCAGCACTATCTAGCCTCTCGTAGCCCAATTACACGACCTCGTTCAAGCTCAGTGAGGTGTTGATAATGGCGCCTCTGTCGCCTTAAACGCATTCTTGACTAACGTCGAGCCACCTTGTCAAATCACAAAGGTAACTAACGTTCACGGCCTTTACAGCGTGTATTTAAAGTAAACCTAATTTGCATCCTCATAGTGCCGTTACTAGTGCCACTCTTATGCAGCTGGCGTGAAACCTGAATAGAGGTCATCTTTTAGATGTAGAAACACGCGTACCAACTTTCGTTTATGTCGCACAACTCCTTCTTGATGTTCCTATTTTTTTCCGTCTGCGTATTTCATGCGAACTGGCTTATCTATGATGAATTAGAACCTCCCATCCCTAACAAAACGATATCATTGCCATATGATGGCAAGTGGCAGAAACCTTTTAAATCATTCATTAAGGCATAGCGGCGCCTGGCAGCAGCGCTTTAGCTGTGATTACCGGAATGCCGGTGCGAACTACCGCCAACTCCTGCGATGCAGGACATGTAAGATATTATGCTGATTAAAAGCATTCACCTCCAAATGATGTGGACTTCCGCTATAAGTGACACGTGTTTCGGATTCAACGTTGAACTGTAAGTACCCTTCGTCTGGCTGGAAACGGGGACAGATTAGAGACACACAAGTCGGCGATGTGGCGTCCTATTGAAAGTCTTGCACCAGGCCATTAAACCGCACGAAATTATTATTAACAGAATCTATTCGTATCTTGTTCATATATACATGAAGTCCCCCATTGCGTTTCTCTGTCATCAGTCTCCTGACTGGTTTGATGCGGTCCGCCTCGAAGTCCAGCCCTGTGCCAATCTCTTCACATCAGGTTATCACTTACAACGTATGTCCTCAGTTATCTGCTGGATGTATTATAATCTCTGTATTCTTAACAGTTTTTCCCCTCTACAGTTCCCTCTTGTACCGTGGAACTCATTCCCTGATGTCTTAACAGATGTCCTACTGTTCTGTCCCTTCTTCTTGTCAGTGTTTTCCATATATTTATTTCCTCTCCTATTCTGCGCAAAACCTCTTGATTCGTTAACTTATCAGTCCACTTTGTTTTCAAAATTCGTCTGTGGCACCACATCTGAAACGCTTTGATTCACTTCCGTTCTGGCTTTGCTTCAGTCCGTGATTCACTGCTGTGTTCCAAGCCAGCCGTTGTGGCCGAGCGGTTCTAGGCGCTTCAGTCTGGAACCGCGCGACCGCTATCCTGCCTCGGGCATGGATGTCTGTGATGTCCTTAGGTTAGTTAGGTTTAAGTAGTTCTAAGTTCTAGGGGACTAATGACCTGAGATGTTAAGTCCCATAGTGCTCAGAGCCATTTTTTTTTTTTTTTTTTTTTTTTTTTTGCTGTGTTCCGAACGTAAATTCGAAGAAATTTCCTCCTCAAATTAAGGCCTGTGTTCGATACTAGCAGACTTCTCATGGCCAGGAATGCCCTTTTTGCCTGTTTTTTGTCCTCATTGCTCCGTCCGTCAGGGGTTATGTTACTGCCTAGGTTGCAGAATTCATTTACTTCATCTACTTCGTAATCATCAATCTTATTGTTAAGTTCCTCGCTGTTCTCATTTCTGCTACTTCTCATTACTCTCTTTCTTCGATTTATTCTCGATCCATATTCTGTCTTCAGTTGATTGTTCATTACTTTCAGCAGATCTTGTAATTCTTCTTTCAGTGAGGGTAGCAATGACATCAGCGAACCGTATCATTGATATTCTTCCACCTTCAGCTGTTATTGCACTCATGCACGTTATTTCTCTTCTTCGATGTATAGGTTGAACAATAGGGCGAAAGACTACATCCCAGTGTTGCACCCTTTTTAATCCGAGCGCTTCGTTCTTGATCTTCCACTCTTATTGTTCTCTCTTGGCTCTAGTAAATGTTGTGTGTTACCCGTCTCTCCCTATAGCTTACCTCCATTTTTCTCAGAATTTCGAACATCTTGTACCGTTTCACATTGTTACGGCTTGCACTATTCCAAAAGAGGAAGGACGAGTGTAGTGTAGGCAGCCTCTTTACTAGACCTGTTACATTTTCTAAGTGTTATGCCAGTAAATGTCAGTCTTTGGTTCACCCTCCCCACAAGATTTTCTGTGCGCTCTTTCCAATGTAAATTGTTCGTAATTGTAATTCCTAGGTATTTAGTTGAATTTACGCCTTTGGATTAGACTGATTTATAGTGTAACCGAAGTTTAATGGATTCATTTTTTACTCATGTGGATGACCTTACCCTTTTCACTATTTAGGGTCAATTGCCAATTTTCGCGCCATACAGATATCTTTTCTAAATCGTTTCGTATTTACTTTGGTCTTCTGATGAGCTTACTAGACGATAAACGACAGCATCATCTGCAAACACCCCAAGATAGAAGTTTAAATTGTCTCATAAATCGGTTATATAGATAAGGAACAGCATAGAGTGCTTGTCACACTATCTTGGAGTACGCCAGAAATCACTACTGTTTTACTCGATGACTTTCCTTCAGTTTCTCTGAACTGTGACAGGAAACATGAATCCAGTCACACAACTGAGACGAAATTCCACAAGCACACAGTTTCACTACAAGCCGCTTGTGTGGTACAGTGTCAAAAGCCTTTTGGAAATCTAGAAATACGGAATCAATTGGAAATCTCTCGATAGTAGCACTCAACACTCCGTGTGTTTGAAGAATTACTTGTGTTTCACAAGAACGATGTTTTCTAAATCCGTGTTGACTGTATGTTAATAGATCGATGTTTCTGAGATAATTCATAATATTCGAACACAATATATGTTCCAGAATCCTGCTACGTATCAAAGTTAATGATATGAGCCTGAAATTTATTGGATTACTCCTACTACCTTTCTTGAATATTGGTGCGATATGCGCCCAGAACTAGTCTAGTTCCAGCCCGTCTTCTCTTCTGTTGAAATCGTTTGTGTGTTTTGGATTTCTAATGCTTCTTTGCGCCGGCCGAAGTGGCCGTGCGGTTAAAGGCGCTGCAGTCTGGAGCCGCAAGACCGCTACGGTCGCAGGCTCGAATCCTGCCTCGGGCATGGATGTTTGTGATGTCCTTAGGTTCGTTAGGTTTAACTAGTTCTAAGTTATAGGGGAATATTGACCTCGGCAGTTGAGTCCCATAGTGCTCAGAGCCATTTGAACCATTTTTTTGCTTCTTTGCGCGTTTTAGCGCAGTAAGGATTCACGATCAAGTCACGTCTAAGTCCGGCCGTTGGGCAGATGCGAATAAACGCATTTCAGGTGCCTCTCTGGTGCCTTTACCCTTTACCTGCCCTAAAGCCAAACTGATCGTCATGTCGCTATATGAAGGCTTATCTCAGAAGCTACAGTGGGATGCAGATACGGTTTTTACCAACAGACAGAGTGAGTCACGAGGAAGATTTGTGTATGTACACCAAGCAACTGGAAGTCATAGGATGGCAATGAGCACATATACCGAATAGTATAGTATACCGGTACTGTCGTATAGTATACCGGTAGTATCGAGTACATAAGGTATAGAAGGGCAGTGTATTGGCGAAGCTATCATTTGTAGTCAGGTGAGTCATATGATAAGGTTTCCGACGTGATTATGGCCGCACGGTGGGAATTACCAGACCTTGAACGCGGAATGTTTCTCGGAGCTAAATGCTCGAGACATTCCAGTTCCTAAATCGTTAAGGAATTCAGTACTCCGAGACCCACAGCGTCAAGAGCGTGCCGAGAACACCAAATATCAGGCGTTACCTCTGACCGCGCATAACGCACCGACCTACGGCCTTCACTTAACGACCGAGAGCAATGGCGTTTGCGTAGAGTTGTCAGTGCTAGCGGGCTAGTAACTCAGCGTAACAGCAGAAATTAGTGTGGGACGTACGACGAATGCATCCGTTAGGATAGTGCTGGCGGAATTTTGTATTAATTGGGTATGGCAGCTGACGGCTGACGAGAGTGGCTGCATCGCCTGCAGCGCCTATCCTGAGCTCGTGACCTTGTCAGTCGGACCGTAGACGATTAGAGGACAGAGCCCTGGTTAGATGAGTCCCTGTTCTATTTGGTAAGTGTTGATGGTGGGCGTGGAGTGTGGTGCAGACCCACGAAGCAATGGGCCCAAGTTGTCAACAAGGCACCGTGTAAGGTGTTGGTGGCGGCTTCATAGTGGTGTTGTAACAATAATGTACCTATAATAATTTTTTTTCTTTATGCATTTAGATAAATGTTTGTTTCTGAATTTATGTAAAATAATGTAAATATTATTTTGGATTTTTTTTTCGTGTCATGTTAAAGAAACTGTACACAACTTTTGAAATGAATGTTATTATTTATGTTAGATTTCAAGCGATTTGATAACCAAAAGGAAATGTATTTAATGTTAAAACTATTGTAAAATGTGAAAATTGTAATTTAAACACTTGGTCCATACGTAGGTAATGCATTAGGATATGTGTAATAGAAAACCTGTGGTGAATACCCTACCTGTAGGGGAGCGGGAAAGGTGGATGCAGGCGAGCGCGGAAAAACGCACACTGGCGCGGATCGGCACAACGGGCTCAGTAATACAGTCGGAGTTGGGCATCGGTCAGAGGAACATGTACTGTACCGAGGAGGCTATCTAGGAAAAGTGGATTCCATTGAGCCTCGGATGGGCCGATTCCGACGACTACTTGGCATGGCTATATACTCAGGCACAAAATTGGAAAGATTACGACGCTAAGAAGAATGAAAGTGCCGATACTGTGAGAGCCTTAGCCGTGCTTGTATGTGTGCTGTGCTGCCCGCTATCTCGCTGCCCGCCATCCGCCGCACCGACGTGCACAGGTCAAACATTTATTTCATCTTTAGAAGTGTATCTGTGTGGACCAGTGTTGAAACTGTTCTGACTGTTCAATAATAACGTGACTTTTACCAGAATTGCCTTAGCCATCACTTATCCTTATCACTGACCTAGACAGGGTCCTTACCACATATTGTGCAACCCGAGTATCCTGAATTGAAAGTTTACAGTTAGTACTAAATTATCTGCAGCCCAATTTAAGCTATAAAGCATTTTGAAAGTCAGGAGTGCCAATGTAAATGTTAGTAAAGAACAACAGCGTGATCAAATTGAAAAATAAATTTTGAATTGAGCTAGCAATGTTATTTAATTCATTTGAGAATGAAAGAATGATAACTAATCGATTCAGTAAAAATAAGACAAAAGATTAGTTCTTCACAGATGATAACTTTGAGTGTTAATTTACCTTCAGAACTTACTAGTTTCAGTATAACAACCATAACAGATTCAGGGCCCCCCCCCTTTCTCTTGCCTATTCTTGCACAATTTGAAGTGTACTGATCAGAATTGAACAGTAAAATTAAATTCTATATTTAACCTAAGTGTATTAGTGTTTTTTCCAATTTTAATAGTGACATTGTATGTGTGTTTTCAAAATTGCTGATTCTAGGGTAATCTATGCCCGATTTCAGTCTGATCAATATACAAAGTACAGCTCGTAGTAATCATTGCTGTGTGGTGTTGTGTAAGTTTAGCTCATCCAAATTAGTACAAAAGAAGAAAACCTTAGTTCAGTAGATTCTTTCTGGTTCTAAATTTCGCCATAAAACGCAACATTACTACGTGTCATTATGCTTGTACATGCTACCACTTGTACAGGGAAAAACTCACTCAATGCCTAATTAGGCTGGCGACCGTATTATTAATCATTGGCAATATGTACTGTGTGTACTTCTTGTCCATGCGAACGCGTAATTATACTTCACATTTGCTTGACGCATCACTGTAGTTACGGGCTGAATATAAGTCCGAATTGCTTCCATTAGGTACACGCGGTCAACTTATGTACTAAATCCTTGTTTACAAGGTGAAGCCCGTGAACTTATTACAGTACAGGCTTTATTGAGCTAACGCACGTCCGACAGGGCGGTAGTGTTACAAGTGGCTTCCCGGTGACAGGACATTCAGTTTTGTCTGTTACAAATTAATGTAAAGACCGAACAGTGAATGTCCAGTGGCACGAATAGCAATAAAGTTCAGTAAAATAAATTGCAGTGTGCGTCAAGTATAGTAGTGAGGTGTAGTTGGAATTCAATATGGACAGGAACGTAGACGGGGTAGATGTGCCAAGCGAAATGGAGAATGCGGCTAGTAGTAGCAGGAGTTTACGCGGCCAGATAACAGATGGCGTTAGCGGAAGACAATTGGCGTACATACAATACCATGAACACGTCAATGAACAGATTGAAAAGTGGCGATCATCTCAAACACAGCAAGGGACAAAACAGGAAGTAGAGGGTGACTTTGTAGATGATAGTGGGTACGTGAACGAATCCACTGACATATTTGATTCACCACAGATAAAGAAAGAACCGAAAGAAACTTATGAAGTAGAATCGGAACACACGGATTCCGTAGAACAAAACAGTGTAAAAATTTTAAATATGAACGACTTATTTGAACAATTAACTAAACAAATTGTAGGACAGAATGAGCAGCTTAAAACACACGTTGATGAGCAGCTCAAAACGCAGGGCCATCAGCTCAAAACACAGAATGAGCAACTTCAAAAACAAGTCGGTAATCAGGTTAATCAGCTTAAAAAACACGTTGACGAGCAGCTCAAAACCCAAAGTGATCAGATTAAAGCACAGGTCGAAGGACAGGGAATTAAAATTAGTAAACAACTAGAACAAGTAGAACAAAAAGTGGGTAATTTAAGTTCTGTGGTAAATAATATGAAATATGAAATTGACACCATTAACAAAAATATGGAAACTATGCAGGAGGAAATTGGTAACATTAACAGTAGATTCGATGTTGAAATTCTCAACATCCAAGAGAAAGTAGAACCTCTGGTTGAAACTAAGGTAGACGAGAAAGTTTTCGGTCTTAAAACTGAGATCGTAAACGAATGCCAACACGGAATATCTCAGTTGAAAAAGGTAGTTGTAGACACTGAAAAAGAATTAGATAAAAAAGTAACCGGATGTGTTCAAAATTGTGAACAAAATACTACGAAAATTCAAGGCAGAATTTTCGATCTAGAGAGCAAAATTAAAGATAGCCCTGGTGTTGTCTGTAATGGCACACCGATTACGAAGCTGTTAGAAGGCGAGGAACGCTTCGATCCCGCCAAGAAACATAACGGGTGGCATCCGTTAGACTTCATCAAAAATTGCGAGAGGATATTTCCTGAGCACTTCTCTGATCAGGAAAAGATAAATGTAGTAATTAGCGCTTTAGCAGGTGACGCTAAGCGCTGGGGAATCAATTTAAATACCGAACGAATGACATTCGAAGAATTCAGGCAAAGTTTTACGGAAGAGTATTGGTCTGAACAAAAGCAGGTCCATTTATGGCGCGAATTTATCATGGCCAAACAGCATGATAACAGGGGCAGGAATTCTTTGAAAGATTTCTGCGAGTATTGGTACCGAAAATTGACACATTTAAGAGGCCGGAGATCAGATTCAGAAATTATCTGGGAGCTATATAAAAAGCTCCCAGAAGATTCAAAGAGGTATGTAGGAAGCAACCATCGTAGCTTCCAAGCATTTCTCGAAAGAGTCGAAGACGAAGATCATTGGCGCGAAAGTCGTGCCAATTATCAAAATTTTGGTAACCGTAATAACCGAAACCATGACGAAAGAAATGACGGCGATGGATTTCGCGTCAATGTAATACAGAGAGGAAGAGGTAGAGGAAGAGGCAGAGGAAGTTATCCAGGTCGCGGTCGAGAGTACACCGCGCAAAACAATAACGACGCGGGAAACTAATTTCCGCGAACGTTGCGGGCCAAACAATACATACCGGCCCCGATTTAAGAAAAAATACCGGACCGACCGAAATGTAATGAGACAGGTTAGAGACAGGCGTGAAACGACGCAACATGTTGTGGCGAGACAAGCGTCAGGTGCGAGCCAGCATGAGTCATATAGGCCGCACGGAATACTCCAGGTTAACGGGCGAGTGGAGCATCAGAGGGCAACGGCCCAGCCTAGCGGAACATCTGTTCAGAGAGAAGCCGCTAGCAATACGGCAGCAGTAGGTACGAACGTAGCCGTAAGAGATAATGAAAAGTTTACGAGTGATAATTCCGTGGTAAAGGAAACAATAAATGAGACTGTGAGTGCTCAGAGAGGTGCGGTTAGCAGTGTTCGCAATGTGGCAAAGGAAGTTAATGAATTAGCAGAAGTTAATGATTGGCGTGTGCAGATCGACGATCTGTACAAGGGCCTAAAGCAATGTGAGTGGGAGGATTGTAAGAAGGAGTATGAGGCGACGAAATTAGATGGTGGAAAGAGAAATAATAGGGGCGTCAATAAAGTGACGTGGCCCAAATTGGAAGAGGGGAGAATAAATAGCGCCGCGCAAAGTACGCGTGCTGCCGATAAGGGGAAGGTTAATGATAGGAAGGATTTGGAGGATGAAATCCTCAGCATTGACGAAGAAATAACTTCTGCTAACAATCCGCCAATAGTGCAAGCTGCTACCGAGAGGCACCGTGGAGAAGGGGCAGATGATTACCTGAAAGTAATTAAAGTCCACGAGGATTACACTGAATATGAAGTCACAGTAGAGGTAAATAAAGCTGATGATGAGGCCGTTTCGCCAAAAGAGGAGATTGAATTAAAATCCAAGCCTGACGACCATTCGGAGGGAGAACTTAGTGCCTATCTCAGAAAAGCCTTTATGTTAGAACCTGAAAGCGATCCAGAATGGTCAGATTCCGACGATAGTTCAGATGATGAAACATACGCAAATACAGACAAAATTGGATATACTAACTTTCCTTATTGTGCAAAAGTAGCGTACTTAAGCGAATCAGATGTGGAGGAAGAGAGTAGTGATGACTCTAGTGAAGATGTATTTTTAGGTGTAAAAGAAAGTGAATATACTTTTACTGAAAGAGGGTATGAGAAAATCAGTGAAATCAAAGGGGATGCAGTTAAGTACGATATTGTACCTAACGATGACGAAGTGTCAAAACAAAATCCAGACGTTGAGACCGAACAAAGAAAGAAAGAGCCGCCTGACGACTCAGTGTTTATTTTGCGAAGAGTTCAAGTGAGCAAAGACTTTGAACTCCAGAGGCCTAAGAAGCCACCAGACTTGAGTGACTGTTTTATGAACCATAAAAGACTGCCTTGTTAATAAAGAGACCAGCAGGAGCAGGGTACTGTATTTGTAAATATTATTAATATTATGCATAACTTTATTGTTACTATAGCTCTGTGTTATCTGAAATTGAATTATTGTTTTGTTGAATTAGAGCCTGGGGCAGATTCATAACGGATTTTGAGAATGTCATGAACACTTTACATCATGAAACTACAGGATTCCCGCCGGAAGAAATTTTGTTAGGTAGAAGTAGTAAAAGTTTAATTGAAGAAAAATTAGAGTTTCCACCTTGTACAAGTTTGGGATTGAATCAAAAGAAAGAATTGGTAATAAAAAGGGCAAAGCAAAAAGCCGAATCTAGATCTAGAAGACACGATAAAAATCTAAAGGTTTCAAAATTTGAAATCGGAGATTATGTTCTTCTAAAAACCCACGAAAAATCTAGTGAACTAAACCATGAGATTTCAAAATTTAAATATATTTATAATGGACCATATATAATACAGAACATTCCACACGAAAATGCTTACTACCTAATCTACCCAAAATCCAAAAGACCTTTAGGAGTAAGAAATATAGTGGATCTGAAACTGTATGTTCCCAGGAACGAGTAATTGTGCTGTATCTTATGCTGAACCCAAGTTATTTCAAATGTAACTATTCTTTGTAAATGTCTGTATAATTTTGAAAGTGTACTAATGTAGTTATGTGAGTTTCAGATTACCAATTGTACTGTAACTATAAAAATGTATGGAGGAAAGGACTGAAAGGAAAGGATAAATGCTTTCAGACAGATAACAGATGGAACTGGCAAAAATGAAAATGGGCAGTGTATGAACCATAAAATGAAGGACTGCCAAATACCAATGAGGGCAGATAAATAGTCGATGGAAAATAGTAAATGTAATCCAGAGTATGTGACAGTATGAAGTGAAATGGACTGCCCAAATCCACATAATAGGCAGCAAATATGTGTATATAATTTCTGAAAATTTTTTGGGTGTGTTTTGTTTAATAAGTTAAGAAATGGACTGCTATTCAAAGCAAGCAGCGATAAATTATCTTATAGTGTATACGAAATATGCATTTGTTTTTGTAGTTAAATGTTTGCATTCCAGAACTTTAAATTATTTCTTTAAGAAATTCGGGAAAAAATGATTAAATTGCTATTTTAGTAATGTTAGAATGGGAAGTTGGACTGTGCAAAAGGCACTTAAGTAAATAACAAGAAATTGGTCTTGATATGTTAAAATAGTGTAAACCTATATACAGTGAGTGGAAGGAAATATGTAGTGTAAATCTTCTTGAACATTTACGTAAAGATTCAGAACCAGTGTATTATTGTTAAATTTAGTGTTCCCATAAAATTTAGACTTAAGAAAATTTTCTGGAAACAGGTTCAAAAAATGGTTCAAATGGTTCAAATGGCTCTGAGCACTATGGGACTTAACTGCTACGGTCATCAGACCCCTAGAACTTAGAACTACTTAAACCTAACTAACCTAAGGACAGCACACAACACCCAGCCATCACGAGGCAGAGAAAATCCCTGACCCCGCCGGGAATCGAACCCGGGAACCCGGGCGTGGGAAGCGAGAACGCTACCGCACGACCACGGGATGCGGGCTCTGGAAACAGGGGCATGTGTAACAATAATGTACCTATAATAATTTTTTTTATGCATTTAGATAAATGTTTCTTTCTGAATTTATGTAAAATAATGTAAATATTATTTTGGATTTTTTTTTTCGTGTCATGTTAAAGAAACTGTAAACAACTTTTGAAATGAATGTTATTATTTATGTTAGATTTCAAGCGATTTGATAACCAAAAGGAAATGTATTTAATGTTAAAACTATTGTAAAATGTGAAAATTGTAATTTAAACACTTGGTCCATACGTAGGTAATGCATTAGGATATGTGTAATAGAAAACCTGTGGTGAATACCCTACCTGTAGGGGAGCGGGAAAGGTGGATGCAGGCGAGCGCGGGAAAACGCACACTGGCGCGGATCGGCACAACGGGCTCAGTAATACAGTCGGAGTAGGGCATCGGTCAGAGGAACATGTACTGTACCGAGGAGGCTATCTAGGAAAAGTGGATTCCATTGAGCCTCGGATGGGCCGATTCCGACGACTACTTGGCATGGCTATATACTCAGGCACAAAATTGGAAAGATTACAACGCTAAGAAGAATGAAAGTGCCGATACTGTGAGAGCCTTAGCCGTGCTTGTATGTGTGCTGTGCTGCCCGCTATCTCGCTGCCCGCCATCCGCCGCACCGACGTGCACAGGTCAAACATTTATTTCATCTTTAGAAGTGTATCTGTGTGGACCAGTGTTGAAACTGTTCTGACTGTTCAATAATAACGTGACTTTTACCAGAATTGCCTTAGCCATCACTTATCCTTATCACTGACCTAGACAGGGTCCTTACCACATATTGTGCAACCCGAGTATCCTGAATTGAAAGTTTACAGTTAGTACTAAATTATCTGCAGCCCACTTTAAGCTATAAAGCAGTTTGAAAGTCAGGAGTGCCAATGTAAATGTTAGTAAAGAACAACAGCGTGATCAAATTGAAAAATAAATTTTGAATTGAGCTAGCGATGTTATTTAATTCATTTGAGAATGAAAGAATGATAACTAATCGATTCAGTAAAAATATGACAAAAGATTAGTTCTTCACAGATTGATAACTTTGAGTGTTAATTTACCTTCAGAACTTACTAGTTTCAGTATAACAACCATAACAGATTCAGGGCCCCCCCCCCCTTTCTCTTGCCTATTCTTGCACAATTTGAAGTGTACTGATCAGAATTGAACAGTAAAATTAATTTCTATATTTAACCTAAGTGTATTAGTGTTTTTTCCAATTTTAATAGTGACATTGTATGTGTGTTTTCAAAATTGCTGATTCTAGGGTAACCTATGCCCGATTTCAGTCTGATCAATATACAAAGTACAGCTCGTAGTAATCATTGCTGTGTGGTGTTGTGTAAGTTTAGCTCATCCAAATTAGTACAAAAGAAGAAAACCTTAGTTCAGTAGATTCTTTCTGGTTCTAAATTTCGCCATAAAACGCAACATTACTACGTGTCATTATGCTTGTACATGCTACCACTTGTACAGGGAAAAACTCACTCAATGCCTAATTAGGCTGGCGACCGTATTATTAATCATTGGCAATATCTACTGTGTGTACTTCTTGTCCATGCGAACGCGTAATTATACTTCACATTTGCTTGACGCATCACTGTAGTTACGGGCTGAATATAAGTCCGAATTGCTTCCATTAGGTACACGCGGTCAACTTATGTACTAAATCCTTGTTTACAAGGTGAAGCCCGTGAACTTATTACAGTACAGGCTTTATTGAGCTAACGCACGTCCGATAGGGCGGTAGTGTTACAGTGTGGGCTGTGCATACGTGGAATGGACTGGGTCGTCTGATCCAACTAAACCGATCATTGATCACAAATGACTATTTTCGACTACTTGGAGACCAGAATGAGATTTTCACTCTGCAGCGGAGTGTGAGCTGATACGAAACTTTCTGGCATATTAAAACTGTGTGCCGGACCGAGACTCGAACTCTGGACCTTTGTGGACCTTTGCCTTTCGCGGGCAAGTGCTCTACCAACTGAGCTACCCAAGCATGACTCACGCCCCGTCCTCACTGCCTTACTTCTGCCAGTACCTCGTCTCCTACCTTCCAAACTATACAGAAGCTCTCCTGCAATATCCTTTCTTTCAGGAGTGCTAGGTCTGCCAGGTTCGCAGGAGAGCTTCTGTAAAGTTTGGAAGGTAGGAGACGAGGTACTGGCAGAAGTAAAGCTGTGAGGACGGGGCGTGAGTCGTGCTTGGGTAGCTCAGTCGGTAGAGCACTTGCCCGCGAAAGGCAAAGGTCTCGAGTTCGAGTCACGGTCCGGCACACGGTTTTAATCTGCTAGGAAGTTTCATAACTTGGAGACCATTAGCAGCAATTCATAGACTTGAGTTTCCCAAACGACGACGGAATTTTTATGGATGAAAATACGCCATGTCACAGGGCCACACTTATTCGCGATTGGTTTAAAAAACGTTCTGGATAATTCGAGTGAATGATTTGGCCACCAAGATCGCCCAACATGAATACCATCGAATATTTATTGGACGTGATCGAGAGGTGAGTTCACGCACGAAGTCCTGCACCGGCAACACTTTCGCAGCTATGGACGTCTTTAGAAGGAGCATGAATCATAATTTCTGAAGGGGCTTCCGAGCCAATGGCACGCGGAGTTACGTCACTACGCCGGGCACAAAGATGTTCGACACGTTATTGGGGGGTATCACATGACATATCACAGTATTCAATGAACTGTGGACGAAGCCCGACCAACAGGCATTACATGCATTGATGAAAAATGATAGTGCATTGAGAATGGCTAGTTTCTAGCTGAAATCTAGATCTGCCAATAAAATTTAAAAAGGATGACTGGTAGCTGAAATCTATTATTAGCAAGTCAATACAACAGCCACTGCGTGCAACAACTTTCTGAATGGAAGGTCACCTGACGTCACCTCAGTTATTACCACCAATCCAGGCGGGTCTCCCGCATCGTTCCCTACGCTCGTCGGAGTATGGGACCTCATCATGCAGGCAAGTTGTAAATTGTTTTGCCGTAAATACGTAGTGCTACGTATGCGAAGCTGGGCGGGTCGCTGGTTAATAATTCTAACGGGGTCTTTTGGACGGCCGAGTAAAATGTTATTGTGTCCATTTGCTGTTAGGACGGGATGCGTGGGCGGTAGTTCCGGGTAGTGCAGAATGTGGAGAACGGAAAACTTAGTTTTACCATTTATTAATAAAGACGGTGCGACAATGCATTACGCGCGTCTGGTAACCCGTCTTCACATTGTCGAGAGCGATGCATGTTCCCAACTGGGCGGTCTCAGTCTGTTCTGCGTGGCCGGTGGCTGTGTACACGCGACGGCGCGCGACTCGGATTGCATTTCCCGTCAGCATTCCGCGTGATAAGCGCACAGCGCGGCGGCTCTCCCGCTGTCTGCTACGGCCGTACAATTCTGCCGTTACATAATAATGCTTTCAAATAATGCTCTGAATGTTATGCAGTTTTCATACTAATCATTGCAACAGATTTAATCGAACATCTTAACTGTATTCTAACATTATATACATTACTAAGATCAAACTATTAAAAAAGTTCCTGCCGGCCGGAGTGGCCGTGCGGTTCTAGGCGCTGCAGTCTGGAACCGAGCGACCGCTACGGTCGAATCCTGCCTTGGGCATGGATGTGTGTGATGTCCTTAGGTTAGTTAGGTTTAATTAGTTCTAAGTTATAGGCGACTGATGACCTCAGAAGTTAAGTCGGATAGTGCTCAGAGCCATTTGAACCGAAAAAGTTCCTGAGCTTAATGCACACTCGATTAATAAACATAATACATTCGGTAACAAACAAGAAAGAAGACATTTTCATTGTTCCCCGTGAGCCACGCCCTCATACTGTGGCAATACACAAACCGTCTGTTCACGCCGCCCCCGGCCCTGAACGAGGAAAGTTAAAACAGCTTCGAAGCACCAACGAGTCGTTATTTCGGCCCCGCCTGACAGGTGCCGCGGGGTGAACCGCAAATTGCTTCTCCAGAGAAAATGCTGGTTCGTAATTTGTAAGTCCGGTTCCTCCGCCACGAGTACCAACAGCCGATGAAACAGTCCGCCGCTGGCGACAAATGGGCGTGGAGCCACTTCTTACCTACCAAACCCCAACGCTCCGACCCCGCCACCGTACCCATTCCTCTGGCCCTCCAGAGATTAATAAAGGGCGCTCCGGCGCCTCTGCTAATGCGCTGCGCTATTCATTCGGTAGCGAGGAATTAGGGAGCCGGTGCGCGCTTTGTTTTCGCCTTATTTATTTATTTCGCCATCTTGCCGCGGCGCGCCCCCCGGCTTGTAGCGGTGTGCGGTTAACAGCGTGCTCGGCCGGCGCCCGGCTGTCCCCTACAGCCGGGCCCTCGCTAATTTAATGTAGTTCGCCGTCCGGCCGCCGCGGCGCCAGCTGCCCTCTCCCCTCGGGAGGCACGTTGCCACCGCCGCCGCCGCTTCGTTTTGCTCCCCTTTCAGGAAAAACTCGGTCACGCCCCGGGGAGCTTTTTCTTCCCGCTGCACGAATAAAGAAAGGGCAGTAAACCATCCTGCCACCGGCTCATTCTGGCCTGTAAATGAATTACGTGCCTGCCACGACAGCTCTCCCCATTTTCGGTGGAGCGCGAAAGCCAGATTTTTTATTTCCCTCTCATTGGTGCCAATTTATCCGTGATTAATTCCTGCACTTGCGAAGTGGCGTTAAATTTTTTTTAATATATCGAAATGGATTCTCGAAGCTGAGAACCGACTAACAAAATTTGTCTCTCACTGGCCACAAAAGGACGCACTTGCGCTGTGTCAGAGTTGTGACAGGTCACTGAATAAATTTTAAGTTCATGGTATATGCATCACGTTCCCCTCAAGTCTGCTTTATTGAATCCGCCTCCGTGGCTGAGGGCCCTAACGCGGGAATGTACTGTGACACTCGACACGCAGGTCGCCAGGGTAAACTGTGTACCAGATCGTAACTCGAACTTGCAATGGTGCATTTCGCTATGTTCAGAACGAGTGACGGATTATCGACAGTTTGCGAGGTTTTTAGCAATCGAAGGGGTTTCTGTTTCTATTCAGACTAAAACTGTGACTGTAGCGTTTGTGCCTTCCCGAGTTGCTAATGTTCAGTTGAGTTTGTATGCTTTGAATGTTTGTATGATGAATGCTAACCTCGAGGGGGTTGGGGGCAGGTGTGGGGGGGAGGGGGGGGTATGCTGCTTCTCTTGAAGTGTAAAAGTAAAAATCCAAGCAAAAATTGAAATACTACAATTTGCATGTTTTCCATATACAGCAACTGATATTTATGGAAGATCATATGAAAACTATGATGCTAAAACCTGTTTTTAATAAGATGAGAAATGCTTCTCTTTTTTGTCATTAATTCCATTCTACTTCACTATGTCACAAAAAATATTAATGTCAGATACTTCCTCAACAAGAGTATAATATTTTAAAACTGGTTTTGCACATTTTACACGTGGCAAGAACCTTATGGACCATACTCCTTCTCTACTGCAATTTCCATTCCTTTTTGACGAGTGTACTGCTTGTCCATTTGGTGTGGATGATATTCATCCTAGGTGTGCCCTCCCGAATGTTATCTGCCATCTAATTCTGCGTATTCCTATTTCTCTACTTCCATCCGTTGTCCTGTAGAATGCTATTCTACAGGCGTGCAATTCTCTGTCCTTTTAGCTATATGACCAGTCGAGTAAGGCCTTTTACAAATCTTCCATTACTTCGATATTGTTTCTATAGCCCTCGTAATTCTTCAGGTTTTCTTATCCTCCATTCCATATTACTTTCATCATATATAGGTCCAAAAATCTTCCTCACCATTAGTTTTGGAATATTAACAGTTTTTTCTTCATCTTTCTCTCTAAACATTAATTCTTCACATTCATATAATGTCATAAACAATTAATTCTTCACATTCACATAATTTCATCCGTCTAATAGTCGACTGATACAAGCAATTTTGAAGTTATATCTAATTGATCTGTTCCTTAATCTATTTATAAAACTAAAGAAAATGTTTGTTCGTTGTTGTTAGACGGGCATATATCAGTTCTATGTTGCTGCTAAGAACCCTGCCTAAGTGCTTGAAACGGTCAACTTTCTTGTAAGTGATTCGATCTACAGACAAAGGCGTACTACTTCAGATTTTATTACTTATGATCAGATTGTTCTGTCTTTGCTTCATTAACAAGTAATCCTGTTTCCTCGGCAATTTTGTAACAATTTCGCATCATTTTGATTAATTCTGTTTTGGAACCAGTTACTAATGCTACATTCTCGACGTAGCAAGTCTAGTAATGTTTGTCCCCTGCAATTGAATCACTTGTAGATTAGTTTTAACAGATTATCGATTTTCTCAAAGCCGACCGCGGTGGCCGTGCGGTTCTAGGCGCTCCAGTCCGGAGCCGCGCTGCTGCTACGGTCGCAGGTTCGAATCCTGCCTCGGGCATGGGTGTGTGTGACGTCCTTAGGTTAGTTAGGTTTAAGTAGTTCTAAGTTCTAGGGGACTGATGACCACAGCAGTTGAGTCCCATAGTGCTCGGAGCCATTTGAACCATTTGATCTTCTCAAAGACGAGGTTAAATAATACAAGTGAATGGCATCCTGTTGTTTGAGGCCAGTGCACACCCTAAGGGTGTCAGTTTTCCTACAAGTGCCTTTGTATGTCATGAAGTTTCATCTCTACGCATTTTAACGAATCTGTTTAACTTTGAAGGTATTTTTGATTCCCTCATTATATTTAGAAGTTTCTGCTGTTATAGGTCCTTTTGAAATCTAAAAATAATATGTTGACATATACACTGAATTCCTACGCCTTCTCAGGTTGGAACACGGGGCTCAAACATTCTAAACGTTGCTCTTAGTCAGTGCGTACCGACGCACTTGGTATTACGCCGTGCAAGGTGAATGTTGATATGGCGCCGAAACTTTGGCCGCCATTTCCTCGAAAACTATTGTCGGCAGCTGAACCAAAATAGGTGCGTCCTTTTATTTTCATCCTTCCTCCAGCCCACGAAGTTAGGACTGTACCAGAAAGCGATTTGTAGTGGGTTTCCCCTGTGATGTAGCCGTGCACGACTCAAGACCCGCAGTCGCAACTTTACTTTCGCAAGTACCTTTCTCCTACTTCCTGAACTTCAGAGCAGTTCTCCTACATATCTTACCAGCATGGTCCTCTGGGAAGGAATGATATTGCGGAGAAAACAACCTAGAGGATTGTTTTCAGATCGAACGTTCGTTACGTAGCAGCGTCTACATTCAGCAGCGGCGCGTTTATCTCTGATGTCAGTCTGTTGTGGAATTACGGAACAAGTTTATGCTTACGTATTATTCATTTGAAGCCCGAAATTCTTCTGTGAAGGTATCGATATGGCTGATGATCAATGACAGTGATCATGTGAAAGATCAGCTTGGTCTGTCTGTCCCTAGGATCGGGATAGAGGTTAATGTTTTCCTCGAGCTCGGGAAGACATTCGATACAGGTCCACACTGTCAACGCGTAAACAAATTATGAGACTGCAGAAAATAATATCGGCTTTATCACTGCATTTTGTACTTTGTACCATATAGAACTCAAAAATTTGTCCTCAACGGGCTGACATTGTCAGGTGTCGTAGTGACTTCGGACTTTCTTCAAGGGAATGTTATTAAGCCGCTGGTGTGACGTGTTAAGGAATGATACGGCAGATAAAGTCGAAAACTTACTGAGGCTATTCGTAGATGAAGCTCTTGCAACGTAAAGATGCAGCAAGATATGGGAAGATTTATATGAGATTAGTTCTTGATGTTAATCCTGAACGTAAGTAAATCAACGTTCGAGTACAAGGTACTGCACAAATCCACGAAACATTTCAAAAACATCGGTACAGCTAATTGGCCAACGGTAAATAATGAATGATACAGTATATAAAAGACAAACTGTCTATTGTTTCGTCACACGGCACAGACCTAATTGATAATGCTATTCCACCCTTACCGACTCGGCGTATCAGGAGTGGCGGTAAGAGCAGCTATTGCGATGCAGTGCCTTCGAGGTTTTGTGGGAGAGGTACAACATAAACGCTGTGTTCAGTACCTGACAAGAAAAGATTTCCAGGCGTCAAGACCGGTGATCGTCGTAGCAGCGCTAGGTCAGCGGGTTCAGCATGACCTATACAGCGACGTGGCAATGTCTCATTCAGATAAACTCGTCCACAGTTGTGGCACTGTGGAGGACAGTTATCCTCTTGGAAGATGAAATTCCTGCTACCAGATCATATATGATACCATTGACAGTTCTCTAAACTAGGAGGAAGGATCCTGTTGGACAGAGCTCAAACATATTAACATTCTCGCAATCCTGTACCATTCGCCAGCTGCATTTGGATTCTTTGTCCCTCATATGAGTATTTGTGTCAGTTGACTTGCCCATACAGATTAAATGCGGCTTTGTCAGCGAAGATTAATTTCTGTGCCTGCACCTCAATGCAGAACTGAAGACGGTGCAATTTGTCGTCGTAGCTTATGGTTTGAGGGATGTTCAGTCCTTCACTTGGTCGAAAGGCAGACTTGGTGGGATTACGCAACATCATGTTCCTCACACAGTCCACATTCTGCTCCGACATGCTAGGTCGGCCGGAACGTTTAGCATCGCACAAACAACTATCATTCTCGATTATCTTATTTCACTATGATGTTGCAGAATGTTGGTTTTCTTGTGATTCTTTCCACTGGAAGCTATCGACAGCAATCGTCAAATTCTAGCATACAAAATGCTTTATCTTCACGGTTCGCCCCCATTTTCAGAAACTGTGGTCGTTGTCGCCCTCGTCGGTGGTTTTCCAAACTAACTTGCCGGCATCACATTCAAAAACAATCTTTGAGGATCTGTCATTCATGTACTGTAACTTTTGCAATGTTATTTTTAACCCTTTGGCTGTAGAGATTTTTTAAAATGTTTCATGGACTTTGTCATTAACCTGCATTGTCCATAACTAGGCATTACTGCTTGAGCATATAGATCGTCAATCAGTCACTGTCGTCACCCACAACCATGTAATGAAACTTTCTGGCAGATTAAAACCATGTGATGTCTACGAGTATGCACCCGGAGTAGCTTAGTGTATTCATCACAGCAAACATATTGTAGAAAGAGCCCATGAGTAACTGCCATTTCTGAAAGAAAATCTTCCACGAAAGAACTGCCTTACACAACCCTCGTTTTACCGGTTCTTGCGTACTGATTGCGGAGTTTCTGTCTGTACTTCTAGATATCGAGTACTTCCATCTTGATACCGATATCTTTTTACTGACACTTTTCTCCATCTCAATATTTTATAGCAGGTATCGTATCGAATGAGGCTTGTAACGATTTATTACGTTTTTATTCTTTACGCAAAGACGTTAGTAAAATTTTCGTGGCCTGACTAGCATCCAACACTTTCAAATATTGAACGTGAGAACACACACAGGCGAACAGGTCAATGAGCAGTGTTTGTTTGGGCCATAGACTGAGTTTACGAAAATATTTACATCGCCTACTTGACAACGTTTCGTCTGCATTTCCTCCACTCGGAATTCCCTTGTTTTCACTAGTTTGTTTTCGTATTGTTGTTTAAAACAGTTTAAGTGCAAAAATTACTAAATCAAAGACAGAATGGCTACATATTGTTCTTGAGTGACTATGTAAAAAGATAAGATTTAATTTATATATTTTTAAATATTATTCAGTTATTTTTCTGATAATCTGCCCGTAAATTCATATTTCAAGTATAAAATTTCCGAAAATTGTGATCTTTAATGAAAATAAGAACACTGCGTGATTTAACGCTTGTATTATTCTATGTAAAACTTGTGAAAAATCGACTCTGTCTCTATGTTGTAAATAGTTTTTAAAAATACAGATGAACAGATTAGGGCCCATAGAAAGAATCTATTCCAAACTTTTTATCAAAATTAAGCAGCGATATCTCAAGGTATCGATACTTTTTGTTCGATACGCTGTCCCTACTTCTATCTATCTATCAATACCTTCATACTTTACAAGCCATCTTGAGGTATATAGCGGAGGAAAGTTCTAGTGCCCCTCTCATATCCCGCTGTAGACTTCACAGCAGTAGATTTTCCTTCGTAAGTATGCTCCGAGGAAGTTGTCCCATATTCTACTGGACAGTCATCTCGTCACTGCCTCGAATGGTAACCTAATAAAGGCACTCAGAGACGAGCGCGGAAGTCTACTTTTTGACCCCTGGCAATAGTAGGTGCCGTGTCTTAAATATTAAGTAATATGGTGCCCACTGTTCAACAGAAAATTATGTTGTATATCAACTGGATGTGAAAATGTGAAACCGCAGCCGAACCGGATGGACAGACCCACAGTAATAACGATCAGCTATCTGTACTACGTAGTAAATACAGAAAATGGACAGGACTTACGACAAAAAAAAAAAAAAAAATGGTTCAAATGGCTCTGAGCACTATGGGACTTAACATCTATGGTCATCAGTACCCTAGAACTTAGAACTACTTAAACCTAACTAACCTAAGGACATCACACAACACCCAGTCATCACGAGGCAGAGAAAATCCCTGACCCCGCCGGGAATCGAACTCGGGAACCAGGGCGCGGGAAGCACATACCAGCATTTTAATGCAAATAATCCAGGGAATCAGGCTAGCGAAAATGCAAATTTGAACACGCTAATGAATATCTGTTCGTTGCGTAACAGAGTTCTGTGATCATAGGGAATTTCCGCCTTTATTTAGCTTCCCGTTACAGCTAATTGATGATGAATGTTGAGTTTTCGGGCCTTGTGTCAGCATTAGAATGAGGAACTTTTTTGTACGTCGATAAAGCCGAAAACGCAACAAAATGGTCTGACAACAGAAGCATCGTTCAAAACCGGCTGTGGCGCCATTTCCAATTTATGGGCTGTGATAAGCGAATCATTTAGTGCTCTCTTCCTTTGATCTTACAGTTTAAAAATCAAAATTTTTCTTTTGGCTTCTTACAGTAATGTTACGATAGAGGCAGAGGCGTTTACACGATTTAGTGTCGGTTCTCTACATGGCTCGTACTGATTTAATAAAAGCACGATTATTACAATGAATACGGTTTTTTGTTTAACGCATATAACTTATTAGGCTGCAACGGTACTTTCGTTTGTTCCTGTGATACATCAACATTTGTTGGCCATAGCTTACCCGTTATCCTCAGCTAATTTGCCGGGTAATTCTCCTCCACTGAATTGTCTTTATGAAGAATGCATTTCAAATAGGGTTTCCCCGGGGGTAAGAATCGACATTGTAGATGTTTTCGATGATCTAATTATTTATTCATAATGCGTGTATACGGAGCACGGAAAACATAACTAAACAACAGTTCCGTTAAAATGTAAATCCGCCATATTCTCGTTTGACATTGTGGATTTCCACAACGCATTTGGCATCCATATTGCTGTGTACAGAGGGCACGAAAGCCGCACGCGGTACAGCAGAAGCAGCAGGGTTGCCTATTCAGTAGGCGTTAGCGGCGAGACGACACCGCAGTTCCAATCGGATGTACCTTTGCCGCACTATTTTGCTGCGCCAGTCATTTGGGTGGGATTAGAGATTTGCTCAGTATGCTTTCTCCTGCCTAGTTTTTATGGGCTGTGGGTCGCGACGACGGCGATCGAAGTGGAAAGTCAACTGGAGCTAGACTAAAGAGTCAGCAAGTCTACTTCCGGGGCCCAACGTCTTTGACGTCTGCTGCTCGCCCACCAATTCATCGCTCTGCTAATGAACCTAGAGCTGCTGGCAAGTGTAACTCAACCTGATTGGGACTCTGGTAAAACGTGATCTAGTCAAATATTGTGCTAACATCAGCGCTCTTGAGAAGAGAGTGAAGTAATGTGTATAATTCATTCAGTAATAAATGTGAGACCTTACTCAGGACTCATTTAATATGTTCTTCCATGCTTAATACAGCACATATGGAATTCTGTTACTCGTGATTTGTGATTCTCATGGAGTTCTGCACATATTCTCGTAGAATTGAATTTAAAATATAATTGTCTTTTGTTGTACGAGGGACACATTTCCTGAATTAACTTAGGGGGCTTTGATAAGTACTATTACAAGCACTGCATTCCCTGAAGCATAAATGAGAAATGCTTTTAAATATATCTTCTGGCCCTTCTCGTGGCGTGCCTCTCACAGAGGGAGAGTAACACATATTATTTCTACGGGAGAACACTCCACTTTCCATTTTCTCAACACGGTCTGACGGAATTGAAGCGATTCTTGCAGTTCGGAGGCAATTCTGAATCTGTCATACAATGAAGGTTTGATACACAGCTGAGTGATTATTTATAAAGGAGTTTACAAAGCATCAATTCTATTATCGAGGATAACTCCGGAAATCGATTTTCTTTTCTCTGTCACATGGAAGTCCATTTCTGAGTATACAAGATCTCACCAAAAAATAGCATTACTAACGCAGAACGATGAACAAAAATATTTTGAGCGATGAAAGGATGAGGCTGTGTCCACCCTTAGATGGGTCCAACTCTGAATGCGGTCATTTAACAAGTGGTCTGCAGCAATTCGCAGTGTCATTTTCTTTCGTTTTGTGCTAGTCCTATAGCAGGAGAAATTTTCCCGGAATTCTGTTTCGCATCTGTAATTAACTACTTGATCACTGATACTTGTCACAGCGTTGGCATAAAGGTAAAGGATGAAAAAAAATCGCGCACTGATTCTTTTCGACCATCTGTTAGAAGTGCAACCTGTCTCTTTCCTTTTCCTGTCAAATCTCGTATGATCCTGTGTAAAACCATTTCTCCTAAGGCTTCTTTACAAACTCTAGAACTTTGTTACCGGACGTATATTATTTGAGTTTTTGCTTATAGGGGAAACTACCTAAAAGAAGTAAAAGTTGAAGTTGATACGAAAAATGCACTGAATGAATACTGCACGTAGAAAATGGAGCTACCTTACAATTATCGGTAACAGTCCATTAAATTATCAAAGCATATCTTGACTGAAAATCAGTCAAGTAATTTCCTATCCTTCAACTTCGTCTCCAAAACTACATTTCCGTTGCTTTTACTTTCTTTTCATTGACCCTGGAGACGTCCCACAGTTCGGCACAACACAGAGCAATGCTCTCAATTATAGTTTTGTATATCCTCATTTTCAAATTTTTTGACGTCTTTTTATTCAAAATAACTGATTATAGCTGCTCAATTGAAACCATTCCCGTTTCTATTCTCTGCTTTATTTCCTCGTTGCTTGCGCCCTAGGGACTGATGACCTCAGATGTTAAGTCCCATAGTGCTCAGAGCCATTTGAACCATTTTTTTTCTTACCGTCATACCCACACGCATAGAACATGCATTCACTGTGCCCCATTCTTTAAAGCAGCGTTTTCACTTTTTATGTACCATCACAGAAACATATTCATCTATCGTTATATGCCTCTATCACCTTCCATTATCGTTACGTTCTTTCTGGATGCTCGTACGTATTCATAGATTTTGCTCCTGGTATGAAGTTTTTCAAAACATTTTAAGCCACCGGTACGAGTTCAAAGCAGAGCAGGAATTCTTTTCCACGAAACCTGAATGTTGCTTCAGATGATATAGACGTAGTTCATCTTGCGATGTTGTCGTGGAAGCGTGGCAGGCATCAACTTGTAATTACATTGGCCGACACCGCGAAGACTTGTAGAAGCATGGCGTAACTTTTAAATGACAAACTTGGGCTCGGCGCCACCCTTAATATAGATGAGGCAGTGTGATCTGATTAGCTTTGCTAATGTTTCCACTCGTGAAATGACGAACTAGTAGTTGTCTCATGGATCTGCGCGAAAGGCGTTAAGCATGGACAACATGAGTCATACTGATATATGACACTGATTTCTCATGATCTTTTTAAGAAATGATCAGCCCATTATTAGGATAAACAAAACAATATATAATGTTTAGAATCTATCAATATATGTAAATATTTATTTGTGTTTTAAACTGGCCAGGTTAGGGCCTTCATGGTCTCTCTTACAATTAGATGAGAATTTAAAATACGTAAAACTATTTACACTACAAATTAATTAAGTAATGATTAAAATATCACAGATAGTAATGGCAATAACAGTCATGATAAAGATAATTTGTACCTATTTTTTTTTTCATCTAAGAGTGAATCCATTCTAGCAGTTCCATTCTCAGAGCAATAATAAATCCTATTTGTCACAAAAAAATCCGACAAAGAAGTGATGAAAACAGTAATCCTGTTATCAAATTAAGGTTTGCTTCATTAGACGTGGTCCTTTCAGATGTGATGTGCCCTTGCCTTCCTCAAGCCTTGGAACAAACTCATTTTACCAGTTATAGGGGGACGTACAGTTTAACATTGATTCCGCATCACAGTGCAACTTCAATTGATAAACCGTTCCCACAGGTGAAGCTACTGATAAACGACAAAGAAAAGTCCTAGGACCAATGGAGATAACAGCAATAATATGTACGAGCAGATCATAGTGAAATCAATGGTATCTATATAAATAAAAATGTAAATGTTCGTTTGTTCAAAATCGTGTATCTCCGAAAGTTCTTGACTGATTGCAGTCTAATACAGTTGTGTTTATAGGTACCTATTTCGTGTGTGTGTGTGTGTGTGTGTGTGTGTGTGTGTGTGTATAAGAAATATGTACGTAAACCCTTTTATTACATGGATATACATACGAGATGACGTTCCAGTATATATACCTATTGCAACGCCATCTGGTATGTATGTAATATCTTTGTTATTATATGGTGTTCCAGTATGGAACGCCGTTAGGTTTGTATGTAATATCTCTGTTATTACATGGCGTTCCAGTATATATATGCGATCCAACGCCATTTGGTATGTATGTAATATTTCTGTTATTACATGGTGTTCCAGTATATATATATACTGGAACGCCATGTAATATATATATATATATATATATATATATATACACAATGTACACTAGTGAAATGTTGTTAGTAAATAAGAAAGTTCTGTTTATAATCAGAATACTACTACAGAATCTGAATTGGCAGTATCAATAAACAAGGATCAAGGTCAGAGAATGGGTGAAAAAGGAGATAGACAAGGGGGTGGGAGGAATTGGGCATAGAAAACGGAAAGGAAGAGATGAACAAAGAGATGGAGCAGTAGGAGACGGAATATAGGTGGGAAGGAGGGAGGAGGTGCTGGACTGTGAGAAAGTGGGGGGGGGGAGGAGAGGGGCCAGGAGGTGAGGAAGAAGAAGATCCAGAGAAGGAGGAGTTGATGGACAGAGAGAGAGGGAAGGCGGAAGAGATAGAAAAAAAAGGGGGTGAGGAGATGGACAGAGAAAGGTGAGAGAAGGAGTTTAGGACGTATATGCAATTCCCATGGATATTAGAAACGTATGCTTTCCCTTTCCCATCTTTTACGTTTAAGCAGACTGAGCCACAGCAAAGCATGGTGTGGTACAGCTAGTCAATGCATTAGATAACACAGCCACAAGGAAACTCAGTGAGTCGGAATGGCTGTTGATTTATGTATTGCTGCACAGAAAGAATGGCAATGAACATCTTTGTTAATAACCTCAGCGTAATGAATTTTGAGATACTGGACTCTCGTATGTTACATGCAACTCACTGGAAGCAGTGCGGGTTACCCATGACTTCTACCCTTAATCTAACTCATAACGGTCATAAGTCATTACACATAAACCATAACCGATCACCCATAACACATCACCCATAACCCATAGCCAGTACGCTGTAACCTATAACGCGAAATCTGCAGCCCTTAACCCATCACTCATGAATAATAACCCATAACCAGCAACCCACAATCCATAATCCTTAACCTATAATCTGTTAGTCATAAAGTAGTCAACAGTCTTGTCTTGTTGAATACACCAGCTCCCCTCAGATCATTAAGTTAAGCCTCGCTGGCTGTGGTCCGTACTTGGGTGGGTAATCAGCTCAGTACAGCACCACGTGCTGTTGGCTGCTTTCCCTTTCCCTTTACAGAAAAGGTAATGAGGTGCGGTACCGTAATGTTTCTGATAACCAGACTCTGCGCCAGTGTCCTGGATTAAATTCCGAACCTCTTGGCAGTGTCGCATGAAGCGAGGGCAACAGTGGTGGGTGGTGATCCGTCCCCCAGATGGCAACGTTAAGCTCGGCGGTCCCGTTGGTGCTGTTCGAGGCTGCGTGGCGGAACCGGATCTCATCCCCTCCCTTTTCTCAACATCATACAGCACAAACATGACACCACACAATCATCACATTCACTTACAGCTACCAGATAAACACGCAACTGTCGCATTTCACGAAGGAAAGGTCCCATTGCGCGCAGAAAAAGAAAATCCTCTCCAATCAGGTGGCTGAAGTTCGCCGGCTGGGTCTATCGGTCAACGGTTCTATTCGACTTCACTGTTTAATGCTTCAATGCTGTTGCAGACAGAGGTCACAGCGGAATCGTTCCGCTGGCGTGCACTGCCCGCTTATACACAGAGGGAACGATCTTGGTTACGTAACGCACTGATAACGGACGTAGACTCTGCAAGCACCAGCAGGCGAGAGTTACCCCGTACGAGTGCTGTAGTAGAACTCGCAGCACGCGTATCCTGGTGCGCCGACCTAGAGAAGAGCCAAGTCGTGCGGGTGACATCACTGGCTCGCTAGGCGCTCAGCGGGCAGTGCGGCACTATGTTTTCGAATTTTTTCAAACTGTTGCATCCTTGAGCCCCCTGTTAGCGATGTACGCTCTCCGGTTGCTAAAGTCAGGGATCACTATTAATAATTATAGTACAAAGTAATATCTCCAGTTAGAATTACATTTTCAGCAAGTACACCAAGTCCTTTCATCCATACATGAACTTTTTCATCATTACTAACTTTTCTACAGGAGCGTGTATACAATGTAAATGGCATGTTACTATAAACATAGCTAGGTCTACTTCGGGTCTTCAGGTGAATCTCGATGACATCTCGATCGGCGAAAGATTCAAGTCCAGGAAGGGAGGCGTTTTCACAACGAACGATGGCTAGGGTAAACCAACCATTTCCAGAATTCCCAGTGGCGACGTCCAGAGTAAAATTAACCCTGCAGCCACGGAAGAATATAGATCCATTTAATATAACTGCTTGGGCTGTTTCATTTCCTCCAAATTTATTCTCGAGGCTAATAATATGTTTGTAGACAGGTATGCGGTGGCGGCGTTGACGATACACACGTCGACGAGGCATAGTGCTTCAATGCTGTTGCAGATAGAGCTCACAGTGCTGTAGTAGATCTCACAGCACGCGTACCGTAATGCGCCGACCTAGGGCCGAGCCAAGTCGTGCGGGTTGCATCAACGACTCGCTAGGCGCTGAGCGGGTAGCACACGTACGGGGTAACTCTCGCCTGCTGGTGCTTGCAGAGTCTAAGTGCAGGATGCTGACAACCTATCGTAACACTGCCTATGCGTACAGTGACATTTACGTAAATCCTTGTATCAGACCCCTCTTCCAGCCTTCGTCTGCACTATGTGATCAAAAGTATCCTGACCTGAGTCAGGATATATACACTCCTGGAAATGGAAAAAAGAACACATTGACACCGGTGTGTCAGACCCACGATACTTGCTCCGGACACTGCGAGAGGGCTGTACAAGCAATGATCACACGCACGGCACAGCGGACACACCAGGAACCGCGGTGTTGGCCGTCGAATGGCGCTAGCTGCGCAGCATTTGTGCACCGCCGCCGTCAGTGTCAGCCAGTTTGCCGTGGCATACGGAGCTCCATCGCAGTCTTTAACACTGGTAGCATGCCGCGACAGCGTGGACGTGAACCGTATGTGCAGTTGACGGACTTTGAGCGAGGGCGTATAGTGGGCATGCGGGAGGCCGGGTGGACGTACCGCCGAATTGCTCAACACGTGGGGCGTGAGGTCTCCACAGTACATCGATGTTGTCGCCAGTGGTCGGCGGAAGGTGCACGTGCCCGTCGACCTGGGACCGGACCGCAACGACGCACGGATGCACGCCAAGACCGTAGGATCCTACGCAGTGCCGTAGGGGACCGCACCGCCACTTCCCAGCAAATTAGGGACACTGTTGCTCCTGGGGTATCGGCGAGGACCATTCGCAACCGTCTCCATGAAGCTGGGCTACGGTCCCGCACACCGTTAGGCCGTCTTCCGCTCACGCCCCAACATCGTGCAGCCCGCCTCCAGTGGTGTCGCGACAGGCGTGAATGGAAGGACGAATGGAGACGTGTCGTCTTCAGCGATGAGAGTCGCTTCTGCCTTGGTGCCAATGATGGTCGTATGCGTGTTTGGCGCCGTGCAGGTGAGCGCCACAATCAGGACTGCATACGACCGAGGCACACAGGGCCAACACCCGGCATCATGGTGTGGGGAGCGATCTCCTACACTGGCCGTACACCACTGGTGATCGTCGAGGGGACACTGAATAGTGCACGGTACATCCAAACCGTCATCGAACCCATCGTTCTACCATTCCTAGACCGGCAATGGAACTTGCTGTTCCAACAGGACAATGCACGTCCGCATGTATCCCGTGCCACCCAACGTGCTCTAGAAGGTGTAAGTCAACTACCCTGGCCAGCAAGATCTCCGGATCTGTCCCCCATTGAGCATGTTTGTGACTGGATGAAGCGTCGTCTCACGCGGTCTGCACGTCCAGCACGAACGCTGGTCCAACTGGGGCGCCAGGTGGAAATGGCATGGCAAGCCGTTCCACAGGACTACATCCAGCATCTCTACGATCGTCTCCATGGGAGAATAGCAGCCTGCATTGCTGCGAAAGGTGGATATACACTGTACTAGTGCCGACATTGTGCATGCTCTGTTGCCTGTGTCTATGTGCCTGTGGTTCTGTCAGTGTGTTCATGTGATGTATCTGACCCCAGGAATGTGTCAATAAAGTTTCCCCTTCCTGAGACAATGAATTCACGGTGTTCTTATTTCAATTTCCAGGAGTGTATGTTTAAGGGGGGACCAAAAAGTTCCGTCTGAAGGTCGTACAGTACGGAATAGCTATGTCAATCAAGGAGAATCGCCATGAGCGCTGAGGCAATCGCCACAACGTCGCACCAGGTTTAAGATACCCGTTTAGTAAAACACCGTGTTCTGATGATTGAAAAAATCCGATACAGCCTGCTGTACATCCTCATTCTACGGCGACCGAAGGAGTGATAATACGGCGTGGGGAGGGAGCAGGAGTGTAGTGCGGATGCTCGACTGTCTCCCATTGGAGTTGGTGTATCTGCTGCAATACGACATTTGCGAGATGGAGACGTGCGTTATCATGAAGCAGCAGCACCTCTCGTTGTAGTTTTCCTGAACGTTTCACCTTATTTACGATCCAAAATTCTTCACTCTCCGATGGATGTTAACCGGCGATCGTCGCTTGGCAGCCACGAAAAGAATAACAGCATGCTGGTCCTGTTTGGACTCTTTTGCTAGCAACGTTACCATAGTTCACGTTTCAACATTTAAGGCACGCGTTGAAAAAACCATACTAATGCCACATTAATCCATTGGACACATGTCGATGGTTGGTTACTCGCATCGGGCTCGCACTACAGTGCATATACGCTGCAGCGACTCCCTCAAAGGAAAATGTTTTGATCGCCTCTCATATCTCGCGAAAAGGCCGTGATGGTTAAAACTTGAGAGATGTAGCTTACCAATAACTGTTCTTCCGACGATGCATTCGCGGCTGGAGCAGTGAAAGGAAGGAATAGCATTGGTATACAAAGTACCCTCCGCCACACACCAGACAAGGAAGTGATTCAAGGAAGTGATTTATCATTCCACTGTCAGTCAGTTCTGAGATATGTTGTAATTCAAAGTCTGTAACTCGTCGGGAAACGTCAGCAGTAAATAAAGTACCCTCTGCCACACACCGCACACGAAAACGAGTTAATATTTCACTGTCATCCAATCCTGAACTATGTTGACAGTTTGAAGTTTCTAGGAAATCGGGAAGTTTTTCTAAAATCAACTGAAAAATTTCTATCGAACTGCCAAATAACATTGACAAGAAAGCAGGTTAGTAAGATGAATTATGAATACACCAAATTTGTCGAAATTCCTCCAGACGTCCTGGAATTATGCTTTTATATCACTCTTTTTCACTCCTAGCATCAGCTGTAGTGGTGCTAGGGGGACGTTACTGCCACAGCAATTTGTTTTTTTCTACGTTGCAAGTGGTACGTAGCAAAGCTTGGCAGAAATTGCTCCAGGCCGTTACAGAACAGCACCTATAAACTGAATGAATGGTTGTAATTACGCACGTCGCTCCTGCACATGCCGTGATGCAATCTGCTAAGCACAGCCATCATGCAGGAACTCCTGTTGGACAGGCGTTTTTTGCTTTTTTGTCACCCCATTCTCACCCCCTCCCCCTCCTATATGGCAGGTAGGTTTTCTTATACTCACACTATTGCACTGCCCACCAGTTCTGAGCTATGTTTACAATTTCAGATCTCTAGTTAGTTTAGAATCAATTGCAAATTAGTGCCGAACCGACAGACAAACAAGAGAGCGACTTATACGAATGAAAACGTGTTGATGAAATGGAGAAACATAAAAGTTTTCTATAAACTTCTAAAACGTTGTATTTAAGAAGAATGTTGATGATTAACGAAGAGGTACTGAATGATTCCTACAACGTTGGAACGTGCGGACACTCTCATTCGTTGTGATCGACAGGTCACAATCAAATAACTAGCTGCTCAACTGGACGTCTCTGTTGGCAGTGCTGACATACCTGTCCACCAGTTGGGATACTCAAAGGTGTGTGCTCATTGGGTTCCTCACCGCCTAACAGAAGACCATAAAGAGCAGTGAAGTACACTCTGTGCAGAACTGCTTGCACCGTAAGAGGCTGGCCGTAAAAATTTTTTGTCGAACATCGTCGCAGACGACGCGAAAGGGAACGGCAGTCCATGGAGTGGTGTCACATTATCTCTCCTCTGAAGAATAAGTTCAAATACGCACTCTCGGCCGGTAAAGTCATGACGACGGTCTTCTGGGACACTGAAGGGGCTACCCTGTTTGCTGTACTCCCTCGTTGTTGAAAGATCAACGGAAGTGAATTGTGGTACGACCAGGAAATTGAAGAAACGACTTCAGCGTGTTCGCTGCCACAAAAATGCTAACAAACTTCTCCTTCTCCATGACATCACAAGACCTCACACAAGTCTGCGCAGAGGAGCTCATTGGACAGTTCTTTCTCATCCACGCTACATCTGGCACCTTCCGACTTTTATATGTTTGGCCCACTGAAGGCTGAACTCCGCGGAAAGCCGTACATGGGTGGTGGAGTGTTCATTGATGCAGCAAAACGTTGGCTCCGATGTCGATCAGTAGAGTGCTACCATGCGGACCCACAGGCCCTCCCAGCAAGGTGGCGTAAGGCAGTCGTAATGGAGATTATGGTGAAAAATAGAGTTTTGTAGCCAAAAGATTGGGGAATAATGTGGTGAATTGCTGCTTTCAGAAACCAGCACGGATTTAGGAAACAGCGGTCATGCGAGACACAGCTGGCCCTCTTTGTACATGATATACAACAGGCTCTAGATACCGGCACCCAGGTTGATGCCATATTTCTCGACTTTAGAAAGGCGTTCAACTCAGTTCCGAAATGTCGCTTGCTACAAAAAGTGCGCGCTTACGGTCTAACCGATGACATATGCGGTTGGATAGAAAGTTTTCTAACAGACAGGGAGGAGGATGTCGTCCTGAACGGGGTAAATTCAACAGAAACAAGAGTAACTTCAGGTGTGCCCCAGGGCAGCGTAATAGGTCCTCTGCTTTTTACGATTTACATAAACGATCTGGTTGATAGTACTGATAGCGGCCTTAGACTGTTTGCCGATGATGCTGTAGTCTACAGGAAAGTAGTATCACACGAAAGTTGTGAACAAATCAATGAGGATTTGCAGAAAATAAATGCGTGGTTTAGTGACTGGCAGTTATTTCTCAATATTAGTAAGTGTAATCTACTGCGTATAACTAGGCGAAAATCCCCATTAATGTATGAGTACAAAATAAATGATCAGTCTTTCGAAGCGGTAACATCAGTCAAGTATCTGGGTGCGACTATTCGAAATGATCTCAAATGGAATGATCAGATTACACAAGTCACGGATAAGGCGAACTCTAGATTGCTGTTTATTGGTAGAATCCTGAAGCGATGCAGTCCGTCAACAAAGGAAATAGCTTACAATACGTTAGTTCGTCCAGTCTTGGAGTATTGTTCGTTTGTATGGGACCCTTACCAGTTGGGTCTGATTCAAGAGATTGAGAAGGTCCAAAGAAGAGCGGCAAGATTCGTGACTGGTACATTTAGCCATCGCGCGAGCGTTACAGATCTCATAGAAAGTTTGAAGTGGGACACACTTACAGATAGACGACACGCTAAACAGAAGGGGCTGCTCTCCAAATTCCGAAATCCAATCTTCACCGAGGATGTAGAGCATATCAAATCGCGTAATGATCATCATTCAAAGATAAGGGAAATAAGAGCTCGTACTGAGGCGTTCAGACAGTCGTTTTTCCCTCGCGCGATACGCGAGTGGAACAGTGGAGGGGAAATATGACTTTGGCGCGAATTGTGCCCTCCGCCATATACCGCTTGGTAGCTAGCGGAGTATATATGTAGATGGAAATGCAGGAAAAAATGTGTTGCATTACTCACTGAACGCGACTAATCTGGCAGCGATGAGCCAGGCACGACGCTATTGGCACCGGCTGTGTCTTGTTGCTTGTCGTATGGCTCCTGTGTGAACACAAGTGTCTCACGGATAACCGTTGCGTCTTGCGACTTTTATTGCAACGTGTCATATCGTATATCGCATCACCTGAATGAGATTTGTGCCCAGCAGTAAGAGGGTTATTTAGATGAACTTTAATCTTGAATCTAATGTTTTATTTGGTCCTTCCAATTCTGCTGTGGCATTCTACATCTACATCTACATCTACATCCATACTCCGCAAGCCACATGACGGTGTGTGGCGGAGGGTACCCTGAGTACCTCTATCGTTTCTCCCTTCTATTCCAGTCTCGTATAGTTCGTGGAAAGAAGGATTGTCGGTTTGCTTCTGTGTGGGCTCTAATCTCTCTGATTTTATCCTCATGGTCTCTTCGCGAGATATACGTAGGAGAGAGCAATATACTGCTTGACTCTTCGGTGAAGGTATGTTCTCGAAACTTTAACAAAAGCCCATACCGAGCTACTGAGCGTCTCTCCTGCAGAGTCTTCCACTGGAGTTTATCTATCATCTCCGTAACGCTTTCGCTATTACTAAATGATCCTCTAACGAAGCGCGCTGCTCTCCGTTGGATCTTCTCTATCTCTTCTATCAACCCTATCTGGCACAGATCACACACTGCTGAACAGTACTCTAACCTACTTCCTTTGTTTTCGGATTGCATTTCCTTAGGATTCTTCCAATGAATCTCAGTCTGGCATCTGCTTTACCGACGATCAACTTTATATGATCATTCCATTTTAAATCACTCCTAATGCGTACTCCCAGATAATTTATGGAATTAACTGCTTCCAGTTGCTGACCTGCTATTTTGTAGCTAAATGATAAGGGATCCATCTTTCTATGTATTCGCAGCACATTACACTTGTCTACATTGAGATTCAATTGCCATTCCCTGCACCATGCGTCAATTCGCTGCAGATCCTCCTGCATTTCAGTACAATTTTCCATTGTTACAACCTCTCGATACACCACAGCATCATTCGCAAAAAGCCTCAGTGAACTTCCGATGTCATCCACAAGGTCATTTATGTATATTGTGAATAGCAACGGTACTACAACACTCCCCTGCGGCACACCTGAAATCACTCTTACTTCGGAAGACTTCTCTCCATTGAGAATGACATGCTGCGTTCTGTTATCTAGGCACTCTTCAATCCAATCATACAATTGGTCTGATAGTCCATATGCTCTTACTTTGTTCATTAAACGACTGTGGGGAACTGTATCGAACGCCTTGCGGAAGTCAAGAAACACGGCATCTACCTGTGAACCCGTGTCTATGGCCCTCTGAGTCTCGTGGACGAATAGCGCGAGCTGGGTTTCACATGACCGTCTTTTTCGAAACCCATGCTGATTCCTACAGAGTAGATTTCTAGTCTCCAGAAAAGTCATTATACTCGAACATAATACGGGCATTACGGCATTCGGTTACCTCTCGATATTTTACGGTTGTTATTGTTTCCAGTGATTTGTGGCCAGTAGTGTAAATCGAACAGCAATGAATCTTGCTAACGCTAGACGTCTCCTTCAGTAGCGGCTGTGCAGTCCACCTGCCTAGGATCGTTAGTAGCTAATCGCAGGGGGCGGGGTTCGAACGGCGGGGTACAGGATCGGACGATGCGTCGGCGTTTGGCGTCGGCGCACTTCCGGCCCTTTGTCAAGCTCGCAGTGGTGCGCGGGCGTGGCTGCAGGTGGCAGCACCGGTGGATCGTTCATTACGGGCCCTCAGCCCACCCGGCAGCGAATACGGGTACCAATTAGCCGGCTCCCTCCCACTGCACCGCCCGACAACAGGTTTTATTGCGCAAGAAGCCGAGGCTAACGACCAGTTGCACCGAGCACAGCTGCGCCGGCCATCCCATTGTGCCAATGGCGACAGTCACATCGGCGCCGCTTACAGCGTAGTCATTACCGCGCTCTTCCGGCGCACCGGGATCGGACATCGAGCATTAAACGTCCAAGCAGCTTATTTCCGCACCTGTCAGAGATATTGTTCCAGAACCATGGCAAATATATATGATACGGGACAGGACGAGTTTAGCTCGTGGTGATGAACTAGTGGCTCCACCAAGAAAGGCAGTCATAAAGTCAATTAAGACATCAAAAAATGGCATGCGACAGTAGAACCCGCGCACTGAGGGTTCCTTGTAAATTTAATTACGTATACCAGGTGTAGAAGTATGAAACCGGAAATTCCCTATAAATGGTGTGGACCCGTAAGAGACAGTCTGCAGCGCCATCGGCTTCCTGTAAACGCTAACGGCGAATGTCAACGCACACTAACCTATGTTCCGTAAATCGGTGTCTGTTTCGAACCGGTAAACATGTCGAGTTTTGTGCCTACGAACTACGATTTTATGAAACATCCCCTTTGAAAATTTAATGAATTACTGTGCTGATAAACCTCTACGTTATTTGATTTTCAAACAGCTGAGCAAAACTGAACGTACTCAGACATTTCGCTCTTTACTTATTCTGATCATCACTAAACTGATACACAATATTTTTAGCGCAACACAATCTGACTTTTAATAATCCCTACAAAAGAATGGCCTTGACTAATAATAACATATACCTTCCACAATCACTTACCTCACAAAAATCTTCGTTACTCGAACTACTGCAATACAGCGAGCGCCAATACTGCCAGCTAAATAAAAGATTCTAACAACTGAAGCTACTAACTACTGATAGACATAGTTAGCAAATGAAAGATTTTGATAGAGAACAAACAATTTATTTACCTTAATAGTGCTCATATATATATATATATATATGGTGTTACAAAAAGGTACGGCCAAACTTTCAGGAAACATTCCTCACACACAAAGAAAGAAAATATGTTATGTGGACATGTGTCCGGAAACGCTTACTTTCCATGTTAGAGTTCAAAAATGGCTCTGAGCGCTATGGGACTTAACAGCTGTGGTCATCAATCGCCTAGAACTTAGAACTACCTAAACCTAACTAACCTAAGGACAGCACACACATCCATGCCCGAGGCGGGATTCGAACCTGCGACCGTAGCAGTCGCGCGGTTCCGGAATGCGCGCCTAGAACCGCGAGACCACCGCGGCCGGCCCATGTTAGAGCTCATTTTATTACTTCCCTTCAGATCACATTAATCATGGAATGGAAACACACAGCAACAGAACGTACCAGCGTGACTTCAAACACTGACGGACACACGTCCACATCGTCCGCTCTCAAAATTGTGCCATCTCTCTCCCCACATCCACCACTGCTGGCGGCTCACCTCCAACTGCGCAACGCTACGCGCTGTTCACATCCAACTGCCCAACACTACAATTACGAATTCCAACAATGCCAACTAGTCATAGACTGCACACAGCATAGCCAGTGATTTTCGTACAGAACGCTACGTGACGTTACCAACATAAAAACCTAAACAGCCTACTTACAAGTAACCCAAGTTCCATACATCGGTGTCTGTTTCAAACCCGTAAACATGTCGAATTTTGTGCCTACGAACTACGATTTGCGCACAGCATTGGTTTTCAATTAAGTTTTGAAGAAAACAGCTTCAGAACTGTATCGAATGCATGTCGAAGCTTTCGGCGAACTTGCTCTTGGGAGTGGTTCAAAAAATTCAAAAGTGCTGATTTAGACGTGAGAAACGACGAGCGCCGGAAACCACCGAAAAAGTTCGAAGACAACGAATTGTAGGCTTTATTGGATGAAGATGATACTAAAACTCAACAGGAGCTCGCGGAAGAATTGAACGTTACGCAGGAAGCCGTATCTCTGTGTTTGAAAGCTATGGGAAAGCTGTAGAAAGTAGAAAAATTAGTTCAACATGAACTGAATGATAGACAGCAAGCAAATCTAAAGACCAGTTGTGAAATGCTGCTCGCCAAATACAAAAGAAAGTCGTTTCTCCATCGAATAGTGACAGGTGATGAAAATGAATTCTAAGCGTCGTAAATCATTGGTGAATCCAGGCAAACCATCGACATCAACCTCTAGACGAAATCGCTTTGGAAAGAAGAGAATGCTCTGTGTTTGGTGGACTCAGAAGGGTGTCATCTATTATGAGCTGCTAGAACCTGGTGAAATCCAAACACTGATCGCTACCAACAGCAAATGATCGATTTAAATCGAGCATTAAGTGATAAACGACCGGAATATGGAAAAAGGCAACACAAGGTCATATTGCTTCTTGATAACGCCCCGTCACACACAGCTAAATGGGTCAATGAAACGATCGAGTTTTTCAGTTGGGTAATACTAGGGCATGCGGCTTATTCTCCAGACTTGGCTCCGTCCGATTATCATCTATTTGCATCACTGGGACACGTTTTCGCTGAACAACGCTTCAATTCGTATGAAAATGTACGAAAATGGCTCGCTGACTGGTTCACTTCAAAAGAAGGACTTTTTTTGGCGTGGCATTCATAGCCTGCCAGAGAAGTGGGAGAAATGTATAAACAGAAATGAAGATTATTTTGAATAAAAACTCGTTTATCAGTTTCAAACAACAGACGTGTAATTATTGCAACCAAATTCCGGTTTCATACTTCTACACCTGGTAGAGACAGTTCATCCATTTTTACACGCGTAACTCGAATATTCCGTGTCTTTTGACCTCCAACGATTCACACTCGAAGATTAAATGTGATGTGGTTTTGTCCCCGTCACCGCATAGTCTGCACTTACGGACTTTTTTCTCTACGCATTGTCTAAATATGGTTCAAATGGCTCTGAGCACTATGGGACTTAACTTCTGAGGCCATCGGTCCCCTAGAACTTAGAACTACTTAAACCTAATTAACCTAAGGATATCACACACATCCATGCCAGAGGCAGGATTCGAACCTGCGACAGTAGCGGTCTCACGGTTCCAGACTGTAGCTCCTAGAACCGGTCGGCTACTCTGGCCGGCCTCCACTGTCTAGGTGTTCGTTAAAGTTCCCATGGCCACTCATCAGTTCTACTATGAGTTTAATCTGTCTCTGTTCAAATCCAAGATTATAGAACTCCTCTTTAACCGTGACTGCGGCATCATTAGCTTGCCATGTTTCTGTTTTGGGTCTTATTCCAGTGTTCTGCGTTCTGCCTCTGAATCCATCTACAAAGTTTTTACGATGGCCTTAGTGATGGTTAGGACAGGTTCCGGTCCAACAAATGGAGTCGTCGGTCCTGTTTTGGCCATCCTATCAGCTTGTTCATGGCGCTCATTCCTGAGTGACCAGGGACCCACAGCAGGTTTAACCCGTTGCTTTCATGTAGCCCCACAAGTCTTCATGGCATTCTGAAAAAATATTTGATCTTGTTGCAGGGGCTGATAGAAATTTCAGAGCTACTTGGCTCTCTGAATGAATGCAGATGCCACCCTCTGATACCAAATATCTCTGCCTGGAAATATCTCCCTTTAGAGATTGCTCTCTCTGGTCTAGGCAGTATCCCATATACCGGGCACCAGCACTGCCGTTTGCGCTGCTCCTTACTTCCAATTATTACCTTGAAAGTTTTATTGAAGCAGCTAGAAGTTGTTGTGTATTCAGTTGGCATTTCGCCCACCATTCCTGTATACCATTGTGTGTGAGTGCGGATTTCCTAAAGGCTTCCAGTTATTTCAGTTTTTAACCTGTACGCTCAAGATGATGTCTCCATTGTAATGGCGGCATGTCCAGCATGGTCTCCATCACAGTAATAGGTGTGCTGTTAATCCGCCTGTAAAGGCTAAGCAAGTCAGTCTCTGCACTTTGCCAAGCTCCTTATTAGCCAACTTGTATTCTACTTTATTCCACCAAAATGTAGTCATAAACTTATCATAGGCTTTATTACGTTATGTAATCTAGTACACCATCCAGGGGCTTACACCCAAGTTTTTACGACATATCCTTCTAGCAGTTTTCGCCTGGAGCGTATTTTTCTTACTTATGGGGTCCAAGATAGTGTCGTATCCAGAATTACATTAGATACTTTACTGCACTCTCTCGTGGTAGAATTTTGTCGAAGAGCTTAAGATTCCAGTACGTGTCCTGGATACGCTTCCTCATGATCTGTGCTGCAACAGTTGTCTTGGTACTGATCCTTAGATCCTGTGTTCTTCACCAGTTTAGCACAACGTTCAATATCCATTGTGGCATTATTCTAACTGCTGTAGAAAAATTTGCGAAGTATTACCATGACTGTAAGCATTAAACTCAGTTATTATAAGGAAAAAAATAACGTTATTTTGATTGTAATTTACCGTCGATCCCTCGAACAAAAATCCGTGCCCTGTAATTGGAATGACTGGTTACACACATGCACAAGGGCAGCGGAAGTAATCACGTAACTGCCGTCCAATATCACTGACATCCATTTCTGGTAGAATCTGATAAAATATTCTAAGCTCAAACGTAATGAGCTATCTGTAACGGAATGAACTGCTCCGTACCAGCCAGCATGCATTTCGGAGACATCGGTCTTGTGAAACCAACTAGTTCTTTCCTCACACTACATCCTGAAGGTCGTGGATCAAGCCAGTCAGGGGAAATATTTCTCTGTTTTCGAAAAGCATTTAACTCAGTACCGTGTTTCCGCTTATATAAAAAATACGATCGCACTATCAAGGGAATTTTGTTATTTGATTGAAGACTGTTTTGGTACAGAGGACGTAGTATGTTGCCGTGGGTGGAGAGACATCGTCAGACGTAGCCGCAACCGCGGGTGTGCCCGAGCGAAGTCTGCTGGGACCTTTGATATTGATGTAGTACTTGATGACCTTCTAGACAATAATAATAGTCTCAGGACTTTCGCAAATGATTTAGTTGACTTTAATAAGTACTGTTTGAGAAAAGCTGCAAAAAATTTCATTCGGATCTCGATAAAGCTTCAAAGTGGTGCAAGGCTTGGAAACTTGCTTTAAATGTTCAAAAATATAAAATTGTGCACTTCACAAAACGAGAGAACGTAGTATGCTATGGCTATAATGTCAATGAATCAAGGTTGAAGTCGGTCAACTCATACAAATACCTGGGTGCTACACTGTGTAGGGATGTGAAATGGAACGATCATATAGGTTCATTCGTAGATAAAGCAGGTGACAGACTTCGGTTTATTGGGAGATAGTAGGGAAATGCTATCTGTCCAAAAGGAGATTGTTTTCAAATCACTCAAGCGATCCGTTCTACAATATTACTCAAGTGCTTGGAACCCGAACAAAATAGGAAATAGGACAGCACGAATGATCTCACTTTTGTTTAATTCGTGGAAGAATGTCGGATATGCTGAAGAAACTAAGGTGCCAGACACTTGAAGAGTGACACAATGTATCCTGAGAAACCCTACTTGCAAAGTTTCTAGGACTCTGTTTAAAATACTACTGCGGAAATATACTACACCCCATGCTTTAGAACAAGAAAGGATTATTTACAGCGCTCACAGAGGCGTTTAAATAGTCATTTTTCCCGTGCTCCATAATGAATAGGACGACAAAAAATCGTAACATCTGTTACAATGGGAAATACGCTCTGCCATTCATTTCCCAGTAGTTTGCAGAATGTAGATGTAGATGTCTATGTAGATAACAACAGCCGGCCGCGGTGGTCTCGCGGTTCTAGGCGCTCAGTCCGGAACCGCGCGACTGCTACGGTCGCACGTTCGAATCCTGCCTCGGGCATGGATGTGTGTGATGTCCTTAGGTTAGTTAGGTTTAAGTAGTTCTAAGTTGCAGGGGACTGAAGACCACAGCTGTTAAGTCCCATAGTGCTCAGAGCCATTTGAACCATTTTAGATAATAACATATCAAAAAATAGCGAAAATTAACAGTGAAATCACAGAACCAGTAGATGAATTTTCATACTTGGGGTAATTGTTGAAAAACACTGAATCGACAGGAAAAAAATGACCTTAAAACTAAAAAAGACAAGGATTGCTCTTGGCCGTCTAACTAGCGTTTCCAAATCTAATCTTTCAGCGTCTCTGAAAAGAAATGCTTGCAGTAGCTGTATATTGCCAGCTGAGACATAGATTTTTAATGGGAAAGCAACTGAGTGTTGCAGCCGAGAGATGGATCTGTGAAGTGCTCGTAGAGCCAAGGATACTGAAATCAAAGACTTTAGTGAAAATGATATGGAGATTAGCGGGAGCAGATGGACCCAGAAAGGTCTTTACTGAATAAAAGAGGCAAGAAAAGATCGAGACGATGACCTAATGGGAGGTGGGTATGTGACACTAGAAAACATGAGCAAATTGGATGCCTACAGCGTGAGACGATGAAGCACGTTGAAACTGACAAGACGGTGAGCTGATGATAATTAATCCAGTTTGATGAAATATTCCAGTTCTATGCATAAAGAATAACGGGTCCGTAGTAGCTTCTTCGACAAATACCACGGTGCGTCGTTAACAGTGTGGAAGCCAGGATAGAGGCTCTACTGCATCCTGAAGGACCTGCATCCAGCCACAGTTGTGTGTGTTCAGCGGAGATACCATCTTGAGAAATGCAGTCTTCTAATTGGGGGGATACCAGTGAACTTTGTCGCCGAGAATCGTTCCATAGATCTGTCAGATGCTTTCCTTTCCTTTCAGTGTAGCCATGCGACATACTGAAAAGCACGATTTACCTCCTAAACGATAACGGAAACTACACCATGATTAACTGTTGGAAGCACAAGGTCTTGATTTGTTCGCCTTCACTGATGTACCTTAGTTCAGCACCTTCTTTGGAATAACCTCATTGACGTTTGTAAAGAGCAGTTCCTCCACAAAAGTTTTGTTTAAGGTAGATAACATCACTCTTCCATCGTTGGCACTGCCTCACCAACATTCTTAATAAGGCCAACGGTTACTAATGTGGCACTGTGTTACCTATTATTAGAGACAGGCGCTCACTCGAGCAATTTTATCTCTGTTGGCGTCTTTTCTTTTCAGTTTTCAGTCTTCTCCTGCAGAGTGCTGAGCTAAGCGGACGTAAAAGAGGGGTGGACTGACGTTTTTATAGCTGACTGGGTCAATAAATGGAAAGTCTGGAAACAGTTTGAAACGGACGACGAACAACGTTTTTCTGCTATTTCATCTTTATGCTAATAAATGGATGCTGAAAGAAGGACATCGAATAGGACAACTGAAAGATCTGTTCAAACAGTTACATTTAAGTAGATATGAGAAATCCTGTGACATTTTGTGACAGGCAATGCATCAAAGACAGGTCATTTCGCTGTAAATTACGTCTGCAGAAATTTTCAGGTATTGCGGTCTAGAGGAATTAGAGATCTGTACACACAACTCTAAGTCACCTCAGGCAGTACTCAACGATGAAACAGATCTACCACATACATTATACTTGCAGATCTTTCTAAATCTTTTCATAACGAGGGAGTCATTTCAGAGGCTGTCAGAGGAGTGGTAGTCAGGCAGTATAATGAGGTAGAGTAAATTCAATAGGCTCAGCAAGTCTGGCAGGGTTCCTTACCCCCCCTTTTTTTTAAAAAAAAAAAAGAAGAAAGGGGTGTCAGTCTGTTGATCAGATATCATTATCTGAAAAGCAGAACAAAGAAGGAGAAGAAAATTTGCCGTATTCTTTTCCTAGAAAACATTTTTGTATTTGTATTAATCAGTTTTAGCGAATCACGGTAAATCTAAATCTGGATGGCTGACCCAGGTTTTGAACTTCGTTCCCCCTTGCTTCGACACATTTCTGTCTTTAATGTCGTCACTTAATTAGTGCAGGAACGTATGTTATCTGAAAAATTTTCGAGCTGTGGATGACATTGTTTTGTTTGCTTCGTAACCAGAAGAACATGCGCAAAGAATGGAAGAACTAAACAGAGTAAGTACGACAGTAGGTCTGAAGGTTCATTAATATGACCAAAATATTGTACTATGCCCGTAGGAGTATTACAGACTTATTACGAAGTTGTATGAACAGTAGAGGAATTTGTATAGTTAACACAACCGAAAGCAACAAGCTCACAGGCGCTTAAGGAAATAAACAGGAGAATAAAGTGGCTCGGAGCTCATTTGGGAAACAGAATGCTGTATTCAGAAGTAAATTCCCAATACGCCTTAAGCGGAAAGTCTACGCGCTGTGTGTACCGATGATAAATATAGCCGTCAACTAAACGCTGTAATTGTACTTATTTGACAAGGGAAGAACCAGCATCACAAATGCACTACATAAACAGATATACAAGAATGTTTTCTTAGATACAGTAGTAAATTAATTTTATGAAATTAATTACATTATTTACCATATCCACTATACACATCATACATAGAACTTTATAAACGTATAGGAGGAATAGGAGGAATTCGAGGTAAGTAATTTCCATACTGTGCTCTAATAAATTAGGATAAAAAGGGATAATAGGCATTTAGAATCTTAGAAGCAGTAGATTTCCGCAAATTATGTGTGTGGAAGAGCTATTTTTTCAGGAGCTCGCGGTGAGCTTTTGTCTAATCCTACTCTTGCGGATATCTTCGCTGTACAAAATAATTTTCAGCTCATCCATCACAACTAACTGTTGGTCCTTCTCAGGAGCACATCTCAATTGTTCTCCATTATTCGCGATGGTCTGAAAAGAAAAACCGAAGTATGTCATCCATTCAAAAGCAGCTGTTACTGTCCAACAAAAGAATGCCAAGAGCTCCACGTGGTGCTGCCGGGTGTTAGCGCGTGTCTGCAGACGCACACGTCATACACGAGCCGAAACAGAGCGCCGCACTCGTAAAATCTGCGATTACAAAAGCGTGTAACGCCGGGCGTCGACCACATCCCCGTGTTCTTGTCCTACAGTCGCCTCAAGGGAAATTTTCCATTTCCGAGGTTGTGGAAGTTTTCGAGTGTGGCACACACACTCACACATTCTCTCGTACAGAAATTTGAGCTGACACATACAGAGTATACAGAGTAGACGCGCTGAAAGAGTACCGCACTGAGCCGGCATTCACGCGGCCACTTAACAAAGGCGGCGGGAGGGGAAGGGAAGTGAGCTGGGTTTCCAGCCGCCTCAAAGTGTAACGCAAATAAAAGCCCGAATTCCGGCCGGCGCGGCGCGGCGCGGCGCGGAGCATTCAATCAGCCACCATTGTGCGGCGCGCGGCATCGCTGCCGGGACCCCGCAGACTGCAGACCGCTGTGGGCTACCAGCGGGCGCTTCACAAAACAAGCGCGCGCGTTTCCGTGTCGGTTCCGCTCGCGCCGAGCCAGTGGCGTCGCTAGCAGTGGCGACACTTCCTGCCGCCACTGCAGTGCTGCGAGCCACAAGTTGCGCGCCATTCAGGCGCCACAATGACCAGACCAGCCGCAGCCGCTGTACCACGCCGCAGCAGCCCGCACAATGTGTTTGTTCCTACCGGCAAGTCTCCTCGTTTGTATGGCAGCTGTGTACTGCACAACAGTGCTCGTGTAAGTTACAAGAACAAGGAGGGAAGGTCTCGACCAGGACGCGAAATGCCGTGCGTTTCAGTAAACAAACAAAAAGAGCACTTGGTTGCCGACAATGGAGAAAGGAAACAAAACAGAGAAAATTTTTGTGGCTTCTGTGGCTCTCAGGAAAGCAAATGCACAAAAAGGTAATTATAAAAATAATCAAGTTATACTAGAGAGATACAGCAAAGGACTTGGAAGAGCAGTTGAGCGGAATGGGCAGTGTCTTGAAAGGAAGATATAAGATTAACATCAACAAAAGCAAAGCGAGGATAATGGATTGTAGTCGAGTTAACTCGGGTGATGCTGAGGGAATTAGATTAGGAAATGAGACGCTTAAAATAGTAAAGGAGTTTTACTGTTTGGGGAGCAAAATAACTGATGATGGTCGAAGTAGAGAGGGTATAAAATGTAGACTGGCAATGGCAAGAAAAGCGTTTCTGAAGAACAGAAATTTGTTAACATCGAGTATTGATTTAAGTGTCAGGAAGTCGTTTCTGAAAGTATTTGTATGGAGTGTAGCCATGTATGGAAGTGAATCATGGACGATAAAGAAGAGAATAGAAGCTTTCGAAATGTGGTGCTACAGAAGAATGCTGATGATTAGATGGGTAGATCACATAACTAATGAAGAGGTATTGAATAGAATTGGGGAGAAGACGAGTTTGTGGCACAACTTGACTAGAAGAAGGGATCGGTTGGTAGGACATGTTCTGAGGCATCAAGGGATCACCAATTTAGTAATGGAGGACAGCGTGGAGGGTAAAAATCGTAGAGGGAGACCAGGAGACAAATACACTAAGCAGATTCAGAAGGTTGTAGGCTGCAGTACGTACTGGGAGATGAAGCAGCTTGCACAGGATAGAGTAACATGGAGAGATGCATGAAGCCTGTCTCAGGACTGAAGACCACAACAACAACAACACAACTAGAGGGATAGACAAGGTACGAAAGAACTGTACAAACGACAGTAAGAACATAGCTGTGGGCAATGTTGGCTGCAATATCCTAGTGAGTGTGTTCCGCCTCTTGTCCTTCTCACGGGTTCACAAGCGTAGTGAAGAGCGTGTATCTGTAGAGGTGAGTGCACCTGATCTGTACGCAGTATTGTGTTATGTTTTCTTGTGATGAGAAAACATTCCTCTCGTACAACACCAAGGGGGCTGGCAAGCTTCACGTCCCCATCCGACGGACAGATCGCCATCGACAGCATCCCGTACCCTCACTTCATGTGATTGCAGAGACGTTTGGAACTTAATCCAGGACGTTGATGACCAGGAACCTTACGCCTCCACCTCTCCTTCTCTTTGATGATCGTATCACTGTTATCGTATTGTATACATTTTCTGGCCTTCATTGGACCACTCTAGCTAACTTTATACAAAGAATTTTCCAGTTTCCTGTCAGCCCAGTACTTCTTCATTCTCTCGGATCCCATCCTTCTTTCTTCATCGGAAATCACCCTTCCTATTGTCTGTTTGTTGATTCTCATTTGCAGTCTGGTTTGTCTGTGAGTTTCCTCATTTTGTCAGTTTTGTTTCTTGGGTCTTCCAACGTAATCTGTAGCTCATTCATATCTTCCTTGATTTCCGTAATCCACTTAATATTGCACTTACTATTCCACATTTTTTTATTATTCTCCTGATGATCCTGTTCTCTGGTGTTCTGATTAGATATCTGAAAGATGAAATGCGTTTCTTCCTGATTTCACTCATTACCGGTTCTATTTTCTTGTAAACTAATGTATGTAATAATGATGATGATGATGAAGTCCCATACTCCGTGACGGAGCGTAGGGGAACAATGCGCGAGACCCGGACCGCTGTACTAGGCAAGGTCCTAGTGGAGGTGGTTTGCCGTTGCCTTCCTCCGACCGTAATGGGGAAGAATGATGATGATGATGATGAAGACAACAACACCCTGTCATCTCGAGGCAGGAAAAATCCCTGAGCCCGCCAGGAATCGAACCCGGGACCCCGTGCTCAGGAAGCGAGAACACTACCGCGAGACCACGAGCAGCGGACGTATGTAATAATAATGTGCGTGAAATCTTATGGGACTTAACTGCTAAGGTCATCAGTTCCTAAGCTTACACAGTACTTTACCTAAATTACCCTACGGACAAACACACACACCCATGCCCGAGGGAGGACTCGAACCTCCGCCGGGACCAGCCGCACAGTCCATGACTGCAGCGCCACTAGACCGCTCGGCTAATCCCGCGCGGCCCTTGTAAACTGTTTCATTTGTAGTTACTCTCCAGTGTCCATCTTTCTGGTAGATTTGTTGATGCACGTTCTGATGATTCTTCTCTCTATTTTATGTTGTCTATTTGTGCAGTGTTAGTTGTTTTGAAGATGATTTCACTGGCGTATGTTATTTCTGGTTAAGTGGCTGTTTTGTAGTGTTTTAATTTTGTCGCTATTGGCAGGCTCTTTTTGTTGTAGATGTTCTTGGTGATATATTGTGCTCTAGTCAAGTGTTATATTGGACGCTATAAAAAATACATGGAAGTCACACGTTGTGTGGTGACTAATTTCTTTAATGACGCATTTCGTTTTATACATCATCCGATTAATCTGAAAAAATCTGTAAGGAGCCAGAAATAATACATAGTGCATTATAGTAGGTAACCGACCACTGTCAACAAACATGAAATAATTCAAAGTACCATTATGATGAAGTAATTTCTTAGATTTTCCCGGCGATTCGATGTCATCTCGTGGAATCTGGTATACTGCCAGTGGTCTGCGTCTTCCCAACACAATATTTCGACGTCGGAACTCGGCGTCTTCATCAGGTGTTTCCTGTGACTGGTCAAGAAGCTGACCGTGTCCCGCATTTATGCCTGGGCGGTGTCGTGTGTTCCCTACACCGTCCGCGTCCACTGCGGCTGTTTATGGCGGTGCTAGGCGTCTCGATCTCCGTTCGCGCCTCTTTCCACTGTTTTCCCCGGTGACGGCCGTGCCGTGCCAAGGCGTTCTGTACTAGGTCCTCGCCTGCCAGGCGCGTTGCCAGCACTATCGACACGCTACAGACGTTTCTTATGCTGTTGGCGATCAATGCGGCTTTCTTTCGTGCCCCTGTCATTGTCTTGGCGTTTTGGGTTCGGTGCGCTGCCTGCCGAATCAAGCTGCTGTGGGAATTGCATATTTTGACCGTGCACGCCGCAACACCCTGCCGTGGCAGTAGCCGCCGTCTGGAGCTCTGCACTCTGTGTGCTCAGTTGTCTGCCGAGCAGGTAGTTGCCGCCTGGTGCTCCATAAGGTATTCGATGCTGTTAGTTACGCTCCTTGTTGTCTGATGTTCGTCACCGGAGATCGGAATATTTCCGTTGTTTCTTTAATAATTCTATAGCCGAATTCCACGCCGTACTGATCTGGTATTCCGCTTTCCAGTTGATCAGGTTCTCTGTCATCTTTATTTCTACAGTTTCAGCAATCATACTATCCTAAAATCTTGGTGTCTGAGCGAGGATTCTGGTTTTATCATAATGCGTGGCGTGTTCACGTTGTAGGTAATGTTCTGCTACCGCTGACTTAGTGGCCCGTCGTAGCCTGGCATATCTTTGGTGTTCTTTACATCTTATTTCATCTGTTCTAGTGATCTGGTCGATGTAAGACATATCACATTCACATGGTATATGGCAGATAATAGGCTTCCCTAAACCCAGGTCATCTGTGACCGTTCCACGGAGCAATTATAAACATACCAAGGTTAAGGAAAACACGTCATAATTAGATATGGAGTCAAGTATGTTAAACATCAGACCATGCGAAACTGAATGAGAAGCAATGCAGGAAAAGCAAGGAGAACAGTAACCTTCGCATCACGTGTCATTGCCAAGTAACATAGCTCGATGAAACTTTGGCCATAGATAGAAGGAACTGCAACAGTGTGGTACAGAAGGCAACTGAAATAAATGCACACGAGACAAACAAAAATCACGTTTTTATTTAAAGACAATAATTGAACTGTAGCCACAGCGATTTATGATGGCCCCCTGGACACCACAAAAGCAGGGAGGTGCTTCTAATAGGGTGTGTGATCGACAAGGACAGCAATGCAAGTTCTACGGCGTGCTCCCATGATGGCCACAAGGTTATTAAGGACTTCTGGCTTACAACTGCTGGCTGCTGGATGGCCGTTGCTGCATGTGGACAGGCTGCGGTACGTCTCCTCATCGAAGCTTGGGGAGGAGGGGCAGACCAAACGACTCGCCTCATATCCTCTCGTTCTAGTAGCTCCTCCAGCTGCGCTGAACAATATGGTCACACATTGTCATCCATAAAAACAACGTTAGGGCCGAATGCACCCTGAAAAGACGCACCATGTGAAGGAACACGTCGACTGATTAGTGTGCCACGTTCAAAGATTTGGATGTCGGCACGCCCATGCAACGTTATGCATCGCCATACCATAAGTCGAGACCAACAAAACGATCCTGTACGACAATGCTGGACGTACCTGCATGTGGCGAGAGTTGGGAGCACGTGATGCACCCAGGAACATTGTCGACCATAACAGTTTTGTTGGTCTAGGCGCTATGGCGTGGGGATGTACAGTGTTGCAAGGCCGTACTGTGACCTCCAAATGTTTGAACACGATACACTCAGCGGCCACCGTTATTGTAAAAGTCAAACATATGTACTTAGAAGGTAACTACGAGGAAAGCTTGAGTAACAGATCGAATACTTCAACTAACTGACAGTGCAAAAAATTGTGGAGAAGACAGCCGGCCGGAGTGGCCAAGCAGTTCTAGACGCTACAGTCCAGAACCGCGCGACCGCTACGGTCGCAGGTTAGAATCCTGCCTCGGGCATGGGTGTGTGTGATGTCCTTAGGTTAGTTAAGTAGTTCTAAGTTCTAGGGGACTGATGACCTCAGCAGTTAAGTCCCATAGTGCTAAGAGCCACTTGAACTTGTGGAGAAGACAGGAATACAGCAGTATAAATGTCTGGAAACCAAGGCGAAGTGGGTAGAGGAAAAATTCGAAGATAATGAAAAAGAAGAGTTCGTCGGAACGACTGACTCAACAGACAGAAAAGTCAAAACAACCTTTGGTGAAATAAAAAGAAAGGGTGGGAATAGTAAGAGTGCAACGGGAATTTTACTGTTAAACGCAGAGGAGGAAGCGGACGGGTGAAGAGAGTACAATGAAGGTCTCTATGAAGGTGAGGAATTGTCTGATTATGTGACGATATGAAAGAGATAGGGAATTAAGTACGAGTCAGAATTTAAAAGAGCTTTGGAAGACTTGAGATCGTATAAAGTAGAAGGGACAGATAACATTCCGTAAGTAAAACTTCCGGGCTAAGAGGCCGTGGTCCAATAGTAAAAATACTTCTCCCTGACGTTTCGTTGCCAGCTGCGGGCGACATCATCTGAGGTGAGTCTACGACTGGCTGCTAGGCCGTGGAGGTCTTGTTTATATATAGCGCGTAGAGGGCGCCACCACTCGTCACGTGTTGTCAACAGTAAAACTATCTCTGGCTGGCGTCATTACTCTCGATCGAAGGTAATCGATTGTCACATCTTTGGTACAAAGTCGATCGCCATATCTTATCTAACTTCAAGCCTTCTTCCTTCCTGTTAAAATTATTGTGGTGTTTAAAGACAGAATGTAATGGACAGATTTTTTTGGACGTCTCAGTAATTAAACGAGCAGATGGGACTCTGGGTCACAAAGTCTACAGTAAAGATACGCATACCGATCGTTATCTTCATAAGGATTCAAACCATCATCCCAGGCAGAAGAGAGGTATTATCAAGACATTGGTGGACAGGGCTAATAAAATCTGTGAGCCATCTTATTTTCAAGAGGAACTAAATCACTTGCGAACCGCTTTCCAGAAAAATGGGTACGCTGGAATGGAGAGCACTCCATCCCAGAAGAAAAATGTCCGAAAACGTGCAACAACAACAACCATCGCTGGGGAAAGTTTTTCTTCCATTCATCCACAATATTACGGACCGTATCGGGAAAGTGCTGGCCAAGTTCAGAGTTGAAACAATCTTCAGACCCACCAAGAAGATTAGTGAATGCTTAAGATCGGCGAAAGATGCACGACACCCTTTAGCTACTCCCGGTGTCTATAAGATTCCGTGTAGTTGTGGGATGGTTTACATTGGAACCACAAAAAGAAGTATCAATACTCGCCTAACCGAACATAAAAGGAACTGTCGACTGGGACACACGGACAAATCGGCTGTAGCGGAACATGTTTTAGAAACGGGTGACCATGAAATAAAATTTAGTGAGACGAGCGTGCTAGCTAAGACATCGCATTATTATGCACGTATGTATAGAGAGGCTGTAGAGATTTTTAAACACCACAATAATTTTAACAAGAAAGAAGAAGGCTTGAAGTTAGATAAGATATGGCGATCGACCATCTTCGGAGGCGTACGAAGAGGAACATAGGTCTGTGGCCTTTCTTCCTTATGCTGGAGGCTTATCGTTTAAGATTGGACGAATTTTAAGGAATTTTAACATTAAGAGTGTGTTTCGTCCACCTTCTAAGATTAGGGCTCTTCTCGGCTCTGTGAAGGATGATTTGGGACTTAGGAAACGCGGAGTGTATAGAATCCCGTGTCAATGTGGGAAAGCTTACGTTGGCCGTTCTATTCGCACAGTGCATGACAGGTGTGTGGAACATCGCCGTCACACGAGGCTACAACAGCCGGAAAAATCGGCCGTAGCAGAACACTGCCTAAATGAGGGACACAAAATGAAATTTGAGGAAACTGTTGTGATTGCCAACATTTCCGGATTTTGGGATAGTGTCTATAAAGAGGCGATTGAAATTAGGTTAGCTGATAATTTAATCAACAGAGACAATGGGTTTCCTCTTAGCAAAACGTGGAATCCCGTATTATCTCGCATCAAAACTGAACGTTCTTCGGTTCGGCATGGATTGCGATATATCGCTGCCAGCAATGTTTCACCAAGGGCGGCGCCACCTCCCTGTTTTGAAAGGTAGAAACCGTGATGGGCGGCGCATGCGCCGTGTACTGAACGGTGGCCTATATAGGACTTTGAATTGCAATCTTGCGTCAGTTCTCAGCGGGACTCATCAGCAGAAGCAGCATTCCTGAAGATGGCGAACAGTTGGATCGCCGAAATATCGAGTCAAGTTGATTTTAGGATCCGGCAGCAAACCCGAAAAGATTTTCAAGACTTATTACGCCGGGAAAGCTTACGTAATCATATGGCGATCGACTTTGTACCAAAGATGTGACAATCGATTACCTTCGATCGAGAGTAATGCCGCCAGGTAGAGATAGTTTTACTGTTGACAACACGTGACGAGTGGTGGCGCCCTCTACGCGCTCTATATAAACAGGACCTCCACGGCCTAGCAGCCAGTCGTAGACTCACCTCGGATGATGTTGCCCGCAGCTGGCAACGAAACGTCAGGGAGAAGTATTCCTACTATTGGACCACGGCCTCTTAGCCTGGAAGTTTTAATTACTGAAGACGCCGGCCGTGAAAGCCTACACGCGAGATAACATTCCGTTTCTAAAATCATTGGCGTAAGTGGCAACCAAACGACTATACAAGTTTGTGTGTAGACCGCATGAGATAGGCTACATACCACAAGACATTCGGAAAAACGTCATTCACACAACACCGGAGACAGCAAGGAGCAGATAAGAGCGTTCGCAGAATCAGCTTAGTGGCTCATTCATCCAAGTTCCTTACAAGAAAAAATGTGCAGAAGAACCGAAAAGAAATTATGATCTATTAGATGACGATTTATTTGGTTTTAGGAACGGTAAAGGCACTAGAGAGTCAGTCCTGATATCGTATACAACAGTTGAAACTATATTGACGAAAAATCAACACACGCCCATAGGGTTTGGCGACCTGGAAAGAGCCTTCGAAAATGCAAAATGGTGCGTGATGATCGAAATAATGAGAAAAGTAGGAGTAAAATATAGGGAGAGACATTTAATATGCGGTATGTACAAGGACCAAGAGACTGGAAGAGCAGGTGTAAGACAGGAGTCCAGCCTTTTGCATCTACTGTTCAATCCATACAACGAAGAAGCAGTAACGGAAACAAATTCAGGGTGGAATTATCCATCACCACGAATCACTTGTCTGGTGCATTCCACTGTCCAGTGCTGTTCCACCAGCACTAACTAAAGAAATGTGTGACTTACCACTGCACTGTGCACTGGTATTGGTGTGCATAAACCACTATGTGACAGTCGCTCTTGTTATACAGTATTTTAAGTATTATAGACGTCAGTCATGCGACCTAATGTGCCTAGAATATTACTTTATAGTGGCGGTCGAACGTGTATCCGATACACTATCGCCTATTCGTAGTCTCGCCTCATTCTACCCACCGTGCCGTCGGAGGATCCGGAATCAGCCGAAGAGAGTCGAGCCAAGGCGAGCGGCGCTGGTGGCAGATTTCATTTGTGGTGTTCGCCGGGAGGCCTCCCTGCCAAGCGCGCCTTTTCGTCGTTTTTTTTTTCCCCAACCGAGGTGCTTCGGGGGCCTCGCAAATCCAATTTACGAATGAAAGCGCAAGCAGCGGTAAACATTCGCAGAAAATATTTTTTTACCCTTTCCTTCTCTAGACCGCAACGGCTGCAAGCTAAGGATACGGGGTGGCAGCTCCCACCCCGTCGGTGTTCGGTGCCTAGTGTTAATAAGGTTAGCGAGCGAGTCTACGCTTTCAAGTAGCGAGGCTAACTAAAACGTCCGCCGGGAGGCACACTCCGCAAAAATATTTCAGGTGCGCGGTCAGTCAGATAGAATCCCATGGAAGCAATAAATGAGAAAGAATGAAGAAAAATACGGAGTTTCTTGTAACAGTGGGAAAGCGTTTTAGAGCCGTTCCGACCAAGCGGTGACATTTGTGCGTGAGAAACTGAGCCGCTGAAACAATTGTAATGATCGTAGCTCCATTTAGAGTGTTTGACGATTCGTTTAGTTTCACCTGTCCTCGATTGTGACGCACACTCTAAGACAAAAAGGAAAGCAGACACACTACGAAGAAATTATCCAGATGGGCTGTAAATTGGTAAATGAAAAAATACCATTTCAGAAAAATTGGATGATTTATTCAAGAGAAGGAGATTCATAAGTTGAGCAAGTCAACAACGCGTTTAAGGACCACTGGTCGTTATGCAAGCAGGTATTTGGCGTAGCAATGATTGACACAGTTGTTGGTTGCCCTCCTGAGGGATTTCGTGCCAAATTCTGTCCAACTGGCGCGTTGGATTGTCAATATCCAGAGCTGGGTGGAGGGCCCTGCCCATAATGCTCCAGACGTTTTCAGCTGGGGAGAAATCTGGCGACGTTTCTGGCCATGGTAGGATTCGGTTAAGTACGGACACAAGCAGCAGAATCTCTCGCTCGTGCGGGCGGGCATTATCTTGCTGAAATCTCCCTCAAATCAAGACCTATGTTTGAACCTAGTGTCTCCTCTTGGCCAGAAACGCCCTCTTCGCCGGTATTAGTTTGCTTATGATGTCATCCTTGCTCCGTCCGTCATGCCTAGGTAGCAGAATTCCTTAGCTTCACCTACTTCGTGATCAGCATGTATGATGTTAACTTCTTCGTTGTTCTGTTTTCTGCTGCTTCTCATTACTTTCGTCATTCTTCGATTTACCCTCAATCCACCTTCTGAACTCGTTAGACTATTCATTCCAACCAGCAGATCCTGTAATTCTCCTTCACTTTTGCTTAGAATGGCGTTTTCTTCATTATTGATATCTTTTCACCTTGAATTTCAATTCCACTCTAGAACATCTCTTTTATTTCCATCATTGCTTCTTCGATTTATAGATTCAACGATGGTGGTAAAACGCTACATCCCTGTCTTACACTCTTTTTAATCCGTACGCTTGTTTTTCCACTATTATTGTTCCCTCGTGGCTCTTGTAAGGTATTTTATATTACCCGTTTTTCCCGATAGGTTATCCCTATTTCTCACAGAATTTCGTACACCTTGAAACATTTGACTTCGTCGAACGCTTTTTCCAGGTCGACATATCCCATGAACGTGTTCTGTTTTTCTTTAGTCTTGCTTCATTATCGACCGGAATGTCAGAGTGTCTGGTGCCTTTACCTTTCCTAAAGCAAAACTGAAGTCATCTAACACATCCTCAGTTCTCTTTTCCATTCTTCTGTATATCATTCTAGTCAGCAATTCGGATGCATGAGCTGCTGTGGCGGTTGTCCGATAATCCAGCCATTTGTCGGCTCTTGCAATCTTCGGAATTGTGTGGACGATGTTTTTCTGAAAGTGAGATGGTATATCGCCACATTCATACATTCTACACACCAACGTGAATAGTTTTGTTGTCTCTTCTGCAAATGATTTTAAAAATTCTGATAGAATAGTATCTAAGCGCTCTGCTTTATACGATCTTAAATCTTTTAAACTCTGACTCTAAAACTGGATCCCTTATCTCTTCTATATCTTCTTCTGTCACGTCATCAGGCAATTCTTCCCCATCATCGAGGTCTTCAATGTACCACTTATTCGCTCTCTCCTCTGCACTTAACAGTGGCATTCCCACTGCATGCGTAATGTTACTACCCTGACTTTTAAATCGTCGAAGGTTATTTTGACTTTTCTACGTGCTGAATCATGTAGAAACCATTCCTGTTTCGATTTCTTCACATTTTTCATGCAGCCATTTCGCTTTAGCTTCTCCGCAGTTTCTATTTATTTCATTCCTAAGTGATTTGTGTTTCTGGATTCTTAAATTTTCCGGAACATTTCTGTACCTTCATCTTTCATCGATCAACTGAAGTAACCGTGGTTTCTTCGCAGTTACCGTATTCGTACCCTGTTCTTATGTTTTTCTATCCAATTTCTGTAATTGCTCTTTATAGATACGTTTACTCATCGTCAGCTAAGCTGCCTACTAAGCTATTCCCTATCTCAATATCTATAGCCTCAGAGATCTTCAAGGGTATCTGTTCATTTCTGACTAGGGATCTCCCCATCGCACCCTCTCAGATTTACTGGTAAGAGGGCCCAGTAGACAGCCCGTCAAAAACTGAACACAGATAAAACATGAAAACAAGACGAATATGTACTGGATTGTGAACGGAAAGCGAAAGAGATACAGCGAACGGTCCAAGAAGAAGGAGTGCAATATAGAGCAGCCGCATAATAGCAATGGGTCGTGGTTAAGTGGTTACTATGTTGGCCTGCCAAGCTGGCAATCTATGTTCGAAATTTTCTCGTACCAATTTTTTATCGCTGTCCACTCTATTCAAATTTGTGTCAATGTTGTGATGTAACGTCCATTTGCAACAGCGAGGTGCAAGGTAGGAACCTAAATGACAGCTGATACTGCGTAACTACTCTATTAGCAGCCGAAAGGATGTGGCTTTCGAATGGGAAGGTGACAAGTCAACCGAATTCTCCTCCGGAAAACACGTCTGGTATGTCATACACGGCATTAGTGACAGTATATATGTCACATAATAGGAATCTCTTATCGACGCCTCTAATTTGTACGACTGGTAGGTCAGTGAGGTATGCCTTCTTGCCCGATGTAGGTGTTCGTATGAATGTGAACGCGATCACTAGCAAGGAAATGATGAAAACATAATAGTTTGTCACATAAGCAGCAACAAATGAACGCAACAGTTTCAAGATCACACAGTTTCTCTGTGCTCTGTCAAAACATATGTTTTTAACGTTTTTGAAGGTGAGTTCCGTTTTGGAAGACTTGAATCTTGAATTCCTTTGTTGTAACATACTTCACACCCGATTATTTGTTGTTTTCATTTCTGTGAGACGTCTGTGTGGTATCTCGCCTGCTGTCACTATTCATCACATTTACTTGCGACAGTAACGTATTCTTAGCACCTGACTCATATTCTATAACCAATGTATAGTACGATAACTGCCAGGACTACAGAAAGAGAACAAACATTTCAGTAACCGGACGAACAGTTCAAACTATTGTGAAAAAGAAGTAAGTAGGAGGAGGGAGTTTAGAACATGGCTTGCACGAATGACAGTTCAACACCATGACCACTTACCCAAGACGACGCCGTTGCTGTCGTGGGCTGCTCTTTATAGCACTTCTTAGTCTTGGACCGTTCCGTGTTTTTATTTTTCATTTTTTATTTTGACAGTTCAGTACACCTTATTCCTGTTTTCATGCTTGATCTGTGTTCAGATTTTGACGGGCTATCCACTGGACAATCTTACCAGTAAATCTGAGGGGAGTGCTATGAAGTATCCCTTGTTAGTACTTCCGTATCCCAGTTCTACGTGCATTGATTGTTCCTGACTAGTGTCTTAATCTACAGCCTACTTTTCATCATTTCTAAATTGTGATTTGAGTCTACATCTGCAACTGGGAACGCCTTACAGTCCTGTACCTGATTGCGGAATCTCTACCTGACCAAGACGTAATCTAAATGCAATCTTCCCGTACCTCCCGGCCTTTTCCAAGACTACATTCTCCTCTTGTGACTCTCGAACAGAGTATCCTCTAATACTAGCTGAAATTTATTACAGAACTGAATTAGTCTTTCCCTGTCTCATTCCTAGTACCAAGCCCATATTGTCCCGTACCTCTTTCTTCTATTCCTTTCCCTATAACCGTATCTCCCTCTATGTACTGAGTTACCCGTTCAGTATCCCCATATACATCCCTGAACGATCTTTGTTGGTGTTGGTTTGCTGTCGATTTTGATTGAAACAGCCCTATCACTGAACCGTTCACATCAACCCACTCTCTGCCCTACCTTGTTATTCATAACAAATCCTTCTACCGTTATACCATTTTCTACTGCCGTTGATATTACAATATACTCATCTGACCAGACATCCTTGTCTTCTTTCCATTTCACTTCACTGACCTCCACTGCATCTAGACTGGGCATTTGCATTCCCAATTTCATATTTTTTAATTTTGCTATAACCTTGAAACTTCTGACATTCCACGCACATACTTGAAGAACGTTATGCTTTCGTTGGTCCAATATTTTTCCAATGGTCACCTCCAACTTGGCAGTTTCCTCCCGGAGATCAGAATGTGGAACTAGTTCGGAATCTTTTGCTAATGGAGAAATCGTCTGACACTATTTTTGCAATTAAAGGCCACATATCCTGTGGATATGGCTTATCTGTCTTTAAAGCAGTGGTTTCTATTGCCCTCTGTATCCTCATGGTCATTGATGATTCTTCTGTCTTTGGGGGCCATATCTCAAGTGGAAGAGAGTGCCCTGAACCTCTGTTCCCTCCTCCACCCTACGTGACAAGGCCGTTGGCTGACTGAGGACGACTTCTTATGCCGGAAGTCTTCGGCCGCCATTGCTGAAGGTCTTTTTAATTCCATATAGTTTTGTTTAATTAAAGCTAACCCATCATTTCCTGCAGACATTTGCTTGAAGCTCTTCAGTTGTCTTGTTGGATCTGAGAATTTCATTACATTTGCTTCTTAAAACCTGGAATATGATTTGCTATTTGATAATTGCATGATGTCTCATAGTAACATGAAGTGTTATATTTGACGATCCCACGGTAATACCTCACTCTGAAACTTTCTGTTGCTAAAGGATGTGCTCAAATGTGTGTGAAATATTATGGGACTTAACTGCTAAGGTCATCAGTCCCTACGCTTACACACTACTTACCCTAAATTACCCTACGGACAAACACACACACCCATGCCCGAGGGAGGACTCGAACCTCCGCCGGGACCAGCCACACAGTCCATGACTGCAGCGCCCTAGACCGCTCGGCTAATCCCATGCGGCGTTTCTAAAGGATGCTGGACATGAGATGCTACATTACTGCGATAATAATAAAACAATTTTTGCGAGTGGGTGAATTCGTTAGCTATCAGATTCACATAAGATCGCCTGTGTCATGGATCCTTCATGTTGTCTATTGTGTGACCTTGTCAATCTTGTAACATATGATGGTAATGAGTATTCTCGGAGTCTATACAGTTGATGAAACAACAGTACAACGCATACTTTATCCGGTTTTGTCTGTGTGGGCACCAGATGATTCTTCTGCTTCGTCGATGTTACATCTGACAAATAATTAGGCCTATGATAACTAGCTGAATACTGTCAGCTCATTCTTTCGTGTACCAGTAAACCTCAATTTTATCGCTATAAGCGTAACAAATGTTTTACATCTCTGCTCTCGGAATTTGCGCAATGTATTGGCTGTATGACGTAACTCTCATCCACTTACGTAACATATTCGGTCGCCAGGCATCGATATCCTGAATGCCAACAAAAGCTACAGGGCGATGAGATGGAAACGATTTTCATATTTCAGGACTGGAGGACAATCAGTTTCAAGTGCGCAGATCCATCTCCATGATTGCACGAAGCTCGTCACTGGGGGTTTTCTTGTCAGCAACAAATCCAGTAGAATTCTTCTTCAATATCTTCGAAGGAGAATCAGTTTCCCTCCTATAAATGTGCTTTTGCCGAAATGAAATGATGGTATTCTTATCACATGAACACAGACTAAAACTAATTTTGACAGTTAGATTTCCCATGTGCATGAGAAGTACAGCCAATCGTTTGACAGCAAAGTAACGACTTTACTTTTAATGTTAGCTAAAATCCAAAACGACTGGCTCCAAACAAGTCTTGTCTGTACAAAATTTTGAAGCAATCTCTGATAACATATTATTTTCAATCAACAAAACTGAACACTAATATTAATGACTGGTCTAAGCACGTTAAAATTTGAAAGATAATTTGTCTCCGTACAATTGCTATACATGCTTGTCTTTCAAGCTTTCCGTGAAATCTCATTGGTCTGTGCAATTTCTCATATTGTATTCATCAGTTAGAGAAATCGTTCCGAAAAATGAATACCTACTTCATATTTGGAAATATATTAATGCCATTTAAAGATGAGAAACAGATATAGTAAGTATGTAGGGAGACAGCTGACTGTGGCGCCTTCGTTGATTTCATGCTCTGGTAGCCAGTGCTTATAGTTTCGCACAAACAATTAACGAACAGAATAAAAGATTTCGGAATTTCACAGACTTGAACATTGCCGTTGACAGCAACTGTGAATAAACACCAGATAATCAACATAACAGGCAATTTTTGCTGGACGTTTTATTGAATTAAACTTGATCTAGGTTTCGATACTACTACATGTATCATCTTCAGAACTAAATGATAATACCTAAAATGATGCTTCAGGAACTCAAACGGGAATCCCTGGAGTGTAGGCGACGTTATTTTGGAGAAACACTATTGAGAAAATTTAGAGAACCGTTATTTGAAACTGACTGCAGAACGATTCTACTGCCGCTAACATACATCACGAGTAAGAAATGCGAACTTAAGATACGAGAAATTAGGGCTCATGTGGGGGCATATAGTCAATCATTATCCCTCTCTCTATTTGCGAGTGGAATAGGAAGGGAAATGACAACAAGTAGTGGTATAGGGTACCCTCCACCACACACTGCATTGCAGAGTCTCTATGTAGATGTAAACGCACTGTACACACACACACACACACACACACACACACACTACAAAAACAGTGCCTCGCCTCAGGCCCCAGGCCATCGCATTACATTGGTCACCTATTATGACGTCCACTGGTGCCAGCGCAACGGCAAATTATACACTCCTGGAAATGGAAAAAAGAACACATTGACACCGGTGTGTCAGACCCACCATACTTGCTCCGGACACTGCGAGAGGGCTGTACAAGCAATGATCACACGCACGGCACAGCGGACACACCAGGAACCGCGGTGTTGGCCGTCGTTGGCGCTAGCTGCGCAGCATTTGTGCACCGCCGCCGTCAGTGTCAGCCAGTTTGCCGTGGCATACGGAGCTCCATCGCAGTCTTTAACACTGGTAGCATGCCGCGACAGCGTGGACGTGAACCGTATGTGCAGTTGACGGACTTTGAGCGAGGGCGTATAGTGGGCATGCGGGAGGCCGGGTGGACGTACCGCCGAATTGCTCAACACGTGGGGCGTGAGGTCTCCACAGTACATGGATGTTGTCGCCAGTGGTCGGCGGAAGGTGCACGTGCCCGTCGACCTGGGACTGGACCGCAGCGACGCACGGATGCACGCCAAGACCGTAGGATCCTACGCAGTGCCGTAGGGGACCGCACCGCCACTTCCCAGCAAATTAGGGACACTGTTGCTCATGGGGTATCGGCGAGGACCATTCGCAACCGTCTCCATGAAGCTGGGCTACGGTCCCGCACACCGTTAGGCCGTCTTCCGCTCACGCCCCAACATCGTGCAGCCCGCCTCCAGTGGTGTCGCGACAGGCGTGAATGGAGGGACGAATGGAGACGTGTCGTCTTCAGCGATGAGAGTCGCTTCTGCCTTGGTGCCAATGATGGTCGTATGCGTGTTTGGCGCTGTGCAGGTGAGCTCCACAATCAGGACTGCATACGACCGAGGCACACAGGGCCAACACCCGGCATCATGGTGTGGGGAGCGATCTCCTACACTGGCCGTACACCACTGGTGATCGTCGAGGGGACACTGAATAGTGCACGGTACATCCAAACCGTCATCGGACCCATCGTTCTACCATTCCTAGACGGGCAAGGAAACTTGCTGTTCCAACAGGACAATGCACGTCCGCATGTATCCCGTGCCACCCAACGTGCTCTAGAAGGTGTAAGTCAACTACCCTGGCCAGCAAGATCTCCGGATCTGTCCCCCATTGAGCATGTTTGGGACTGGATGAAGCGTCGTCTCACGCGGTCTGCACGTCCAGCACGAACGCTGGTCCAACTGAGGCGCCAGGTGGAAATGGCATGGCAAGCCGTTCCACAGGACTACATCCAGCATCTCTACGATCGTCTCCATGGGAGAATAGCAGCCTGCATTGCTGCGAAAGGTGGATATACACTGTACTAGTGCCGACATTGTGCATGCTCTGTTGTCTGTGTCTATGTGCCTGTGGTTCTGTCAGTGTGATCATGTGATGTATCTGACCCCAGGAATGTGTCAATAAAGTTTCCCCTTCCTGGGACAATGAATTCACGGTGTTCTTATTTCAATTTCCGTTAGTGTAGTTACGTTGCCATTTCATAAACGCGCTCTATTTTAAATCACCGATGGAAACTTGTTCCAGTGAGTTAAAAAAATTACGTGAGACATGTCGAATGCCGTGGTTTTTAAGAACGTTACAGTACAATATTGACGGCTTGAGCATCAAATTAGCACAATCTGAACCCTATGGAACACTGTCGGACACCAGATTCTTGTCCTCAGACCGCCGGCTTGTAAATTACGGGAATAGCGTGAGTTATACGTAAATATCTGGTACCACATACCTCCGGCAATGTGTGAGCAGTGAGTATCCAACGAGGCGAATCCCGTTTCTATTACGAAGGGCGCTGTAATAAATGCACCACGTGAGCCACCCCCTACGCCGTCCCGACCTGTGCCGCTAGAGCACATCTTTGACATCTCTCTGTGGGCTGGTTCGCGGTCGGTGGACCGTGGCGAGTGCGTTCCGCCTGCGTGAACTTGCTGTGGGCAGAGTCGGCTATTACTCGCAGAGCTCGGCCGGGCGAACGCGACTGAGCCCCGCCGGCCGCCTGTGTGTCCGGCCGATGCAACCCGCGCAGCACTCGTGATGAGCCGCGAGCCGCCGGGACTCGAGACCACGGGTGGCCGGCAACTCCACCCACTGCCGCCGTCCACCCACAAGTGTTAATATTTGTCCTGGACACGCGGCTGCATCTTGCAAAGGGGCCTCAGCTACTAGACCTCTTCGAATTTCTTCATACTCATAGGATTTGAGAGCTACTGCCTGGACTTCAATCCCCGAAAACATTACAACGCAACTTAAAAACAAATAATAAAAATAAAAACATCGAAATAATCACCTTTGAAGATCAGGGTGTTTCTGACTGCTGTTAAATACCAATGAGTGACTACACAGCACAGAAGTCTTGTTAATGTGAAGTCAATGTATGCAGCATACCTTTTTTTTAACGTAAATAGCTAACTCTTTATTTGGCAATGTTGCTCTCAAGCAACAGCAAAATTGCACAATGGTTTGTGCAAAATGCTTCAAATTACGTCCTGGGATGGGTAATGGCGCTTGCAAGCAACGTTTTGAATCTCTATAATCTGTTCTGTCTAGTGAAACGCTTTTGAACAAATTTGTGTGAGCATCAGTTACCAGAGTAACAGTTTTTCCGATTTTGTAGCACTGTTTTTACTGTGCAACGAAAGCTGGTTGTGAACGGAAAGAGGAAGTTTTGAAGGTAAATTATTATGCATGTGTTTAGCGAATTCGTACCTGGAACACCGCAAATGGACTTATCTTTTCTGGGAAGAGAAAGCCTGGCTTTGAGATTTGGATGGACAGCAAGACTAGAAGAAGACAACAACTCCAATGTCAGTGACTGGTATCCCAGAATGTGTACTTTACCGCCAGGGATAGTCGACTGTAAAATGCGGAAAATAAGGAATTATTCTGCCCTTTGTATCAAACTAGAATTGTTTTAAGACATTTCACAGGCAATAGTGCAAAATGCAACCATTTTTCAGTGGCAGGAACAACACTGTAGTACCTTTATTGTAGCACCCGCTTGCCTTTTGTGGGAAGTAACACTTACAGGTGACATGCTGTATTTTGAAACAATGTATGTAAAAGTTTCCACATGACGATATACATCAAATTTAAGTAACTTAATAATTTTTCTTCACAGTATTTTCGTGCGTGACAAATAAAGGGAAAAAATGCAAGCTTTTTTTAACAAATGGAAATATCATCTAGTGAATACTGCATATAATTCGTGTTTCGCACTTCACGTGGTAAAAGCGGAACGAGAACATTGTTGCCCATCTGTCTCTCTATCTTTCCGTGCGACTGTTAAAAAGCCTTTTCCTCAGGAACGGGTAGATGTATCAAGTTGAAATTTATGTCACTTTGTAAGGTCTGCGGTCCCTTAGCGATGCAAGAATTTGAAGCTTCTAAGTAAACGACATCAAAATATACAGCCATTTATGTCACATGTTTTGATATTCGAAAACTTACTCATCAAAAACTTCCCCGTGGTCTAGAATAATGAAATTTGACAAGACGCAAGAATTCACAGTACAGTTAAAGGAAAAAATCCGAAAATTGTTAATTTGTAATGAAATAACTCGAAAAAAGTTTCATTTGTTGTCCAAATTTTAATTTTTAATTATATTACACGAAAAATATTTCTTTTGTCGCTTGATATCGGACTTCAAACTTGCAAATTAAAACATTCTCGAACGTCTTGCAGTTCCGAGGACCAATATCTTACCAGTATCATGGTCGATAACATACAAACGTCCTCTAGATTCTTGAGTGGTAGGACAGATAAACTGTCCATATACGTAATTAAATTTGTACGGAACCCTCAGAGCGCCATTCCTACTGCCACCTGGCCAGCATTTTCCCTTTTTTTCTTTTCCTTATTTTTTATAAAAATAACATTTTCTATTTATAGTTACTGTTTACAATATGGCGCTTGTGCCACATCTCCGTCTACATTTCATTACATTTTTGTTGTGTTTGAACATTCAGTATAGGAAGATCAAGTCGCTATAAGGTAGAGAGAAGCATACACGTCACGTCACGTGCAGATTGTCTCAGAGCGTGAGAACGGTGGGATGAGTAATAGCTGTATCGAGCTGGAACCAATACAGACAGCAGGGATTTACTTGCGTAGCTGGGAGCGAAGGAACATAGCTTTCATCATTTATATGTACTGTTTAAATAGTATCAAACATTTACATCCATGTTACTGGGGTTACTTGCACTGATAGCTTACCTTCAATCCACATGCAAAAACTAAATATAAATTTAAGTTAACGTTGGTATTCGTTGGTGAAAACTACAGACCAATCAGAGGAGCGCTCTGAGCGGGCAGGAGACGAACTGTTACGATACATCGGATGGCGTACTTGTGACATCTTGAATTAATTTCGCCCGAATTCTTAAATCATGTGGACCATTTAACATTTACCTTTTGTTGTGTTTTAGAAATACTTAGCATCTGGAAACTTTGCGGTGAATACTGATAGTAGGCTCTCAGAATCATTGTCTTGATTTTATGGTTGTACAGATGAAATTAAAATCAAGTAGCATCCCAGTATTCCATAATTTCATTTTCAATTGCACTGAATTCTTTCCCGTTTGTCACTACGTTATGCATTGTTTACTACATGCACGTCAGAGTCTGCAGCCAGCATTGAAGAAAACAATCAACGACGGCTACACGATATCCTTACAAGACATTAGATAAGCAAGTTGCTTCCGTTTGTGCTATGGATAGTGAGCGTGAACACCACTTTCTGAAATCCACCGTGTTTGTTGATCCTGACCCATAAATTTGGTGGGAAATGTTATATTCACGAATCCACTGTGTACCACATGAGGGTAAAAATCTGAGTTTGCCGTGAGACTGTCAATAGTGCATACGAACATTGAAGGTAGTAGCAACTGCACTTAGCATTTCCCCTATTGCTCTCACAAATATTACACTTGTCATCCCTTGTGTGAGGAAAACGTTAAACAATGCTTACTTTAACATAGTGTAATTATCCTCATAAACGTTACAATAGGAAACTAATAGAATTGTGAAACGCCTTAATTTTAAACGAAAATAGGTATAATACTCTTCAACCTGTAGAAATAGAAAATCATTTTAAATTCTATTTGTTGTTTCACATGTTTATACCAAATTTTAATTTATTCTCAACAGTTATAGTTAATAAGTAAAAATAAATAGATGTTATTTTTATTAAAAAGTATGATTCAATATTTGTAAATTAACATTTCCATTCATCTAGTTCGGGCTGGGCCATCCTGTTGAGTTTTTTCCGTGTTTGCGACCGAATTCGTTTTCTTTTTAACTGTGGTATATGAAATGATAACCTGATTTCTTTTTTATTTACTCAGACATTTTTCGACACCTAAATGTCATCTTCTATGGGTATCGATTTATTTTTGTAAAATATCATTCAAAGTCCAAGGTTGTTTCTCTGCTATAGATCTAAAAGCTGTAAGACATGCATTACGTTTCTTTCATTTCGATTACCCATCTGGAATAACATCACTTGTAAAAATTGATTTTTAAAGTTATTATTCCTTTTTATCGTTTTGACGGCATGTCACCTAAAAAGAAGTCGTGAAGAAATTTGCTTATTTTTGAAGTAATTTTTCGTCAGTAGTGGTTGTGTATGTAGTTATGTATGTCACTGTACTTGTGCAGCTCTGGTAGATTTTCTTTTTCTATTCCTACTGCATGCACTGTATTCCACACACTTTTTTTATATTTTACTGTCACCTTTTTTAGCACTTTTCTATGAGTGTGGCCATACAAGCCCACATTTACTGAGAATTTTTTAAAAAATGTGGTTTTACAGAGAAAACTTGTGGTGTAACCATAGGCCCCTGCAGACAGGTAACTGGCATTGGATGGGTTTCAAGTGGCTGCCTGCTTATAGGGGCTATGGCTACTTCACAGGTTTTATCTGTAAAGCCACATTCTTAAAATTCTCAGTAAATGTGGGTAGGTGCCACTGAGGCTATTGCCGAACTGTTAGGCCCTTTTCCGTTGTATTCATGCTTGTTTCTATGTAGCACCCCTCCATGTTTACGGAACAGGACGCTGTGAAACAGGAGGCTTAAAAAGCGTAAGCACCTACTGCTGCTTCAGACCACGTTCAAATTTCTTCGAATGGTTTTGAATGTTCGCTAGTGGTTCCAATATGTACATGAGAGCGAAAACTGCAGGGACGCTGCACTTCAAAGGGGCAAAGTGATGCTATCACATTCCATGCGAATCCAGCCCTACAATATCCTTAAAGCTTGAAACGTCAGGTGTTGTCAAATGTTATGAAAAACGTCGTGCTGTTGCCCATCGCACTGGGTATTGTCGTTTCCGACAGCGAAATATGGGGGAATCAACGTCCCAAGGAAAAGAGCGGTGTCATTGTAGCCTTTTATGCCACACTCTGAGGGCATTCCGTATCGATTCTTAGTGGCGGTGTTCGAGGAGTGCTGTGGTCTTCAACACATGGCGAAACCAAGATGAAACCACGTCCAGTCGTCGTGGAGTTTGGAAGGCAGCGGCTCATTGTAGATGTCGGGCGTCGTAAGCTGGACCGACTGTGGAGAAACTATCATCAGTCATAAATGCTGGTCAGTGAGTAAGTGTGTCTGAACATGAAGTACACCGAACGCCCTTATCGATGGGCCTCCGCTGCCGACGACTCATGGATGTACTAATGTTAAAACATGACGTTTTCTCGATCTTCCATAAGAAAAATGCGTGATTTCTTCGCTGGCTGACGCCGTTTTGTCCTCCATCGCAGACGCGTCAAAGGAAGACGTGAAACGTGGCTAAGAGGGGTCTGATGACCTCACCATCGTCGACACGTCCTCGGCTACGCTGGGCACAGTTTTTGTGAAATGTGGAGCCAATGTGACATCATTAACCCACCAAACATGTCATATGAACTTCTGAGCTCTAGCCTTATTTCCACGTGCATCGATACCTTGCTGTTCAAGCCTGTGGGTGACGTCACATGGCGCCACCCTCTTGCACCATTACAGAGCATCTTTGCCAAATTTAAAACATCTGCGTTGCAATGGAAGACAATTATGAGGTTTTTAAAAAGTGGCCCTTTAATTCCGTTGTGCAATGTAGTTAAAAATCAGCCATGTTTAAAACTTTAAGAAACCTGGTTTTGGTATGGTTAAAATATGCTGTAACACATAGTGTTCATTTAAAAGAATAATAATAGGATGGAGTATGATAACGCATCTTGAGAAATTTGTTCACCATACGTTGCGCAAAACCTAAACTATGCTCCAAAACGACTGTAGTGAAAAGCTCGTTGCCACGATCTTGTCTAGAACAAATAATAAAAAAAACACTCGTATAAAGTATACAAGCCCTTTTCTCTGGACATTTGATCGGAACGTGACTCATTAATATATACTGATCAGCCAGAACATTATGATCACGTTCCTAATGACCGGTATGCCCACTTTGGCACGGATAACAGCAGCGACGCATCATGGCGTGGAAGCTTTGAGGCTTTTCGAGGTCGCTGGAGGAAGTTAACACCACATCTGCTCACACAAGTCACCTAATTCCCGTAAATTCCAGAAAGGGGGACCATGAGCTGTGAGGTCAAGTTGATCACATCCCAGGTGTGTTCGATCGGGTTCAGATCTGACGCGTTGGCAGGCGAATACATCTATTGGAACTCGCCACTGTGTTCCTCTAACCACTCCATCACACTCTTTGACTTGTGACATGGCGCATTATCTTGTTGAAATATGACACTGCCGTTGGGAAACGATCGTCATGAAGGGGTGGTCTGCAACTAGTGTACGATAACACTTGGCTGTTGTGATGCCTTGCACGAACTCCACAGGACCCATGGATGGGCACATGAATGTTCCCCACAGAATAATGTAAACGCCACCATCTTGGCTCCGTCCTGCAGTACAAGTGTCAAGGAGCTGTTCCCCTGGAGAAGGCAGATTAGCGCCCTCCAGTTGATACAGGGTGTTTCAAAGATGACCGGTATATTTGAAACGGCAATAAAAACTAAACGAGCAGCGATAGAAATACACCGATTGTTGCAATATGCTTGGGACAACAGTACATTTTCAGGCGCACAAACTTTCGCAATTACAGTAGTTACAATTTTCAACAACAGATGGCGCTGCAAGTGATGTGAAAGATATAGAAGACAACGCAGTCTGTGGGTGCGCCATTCTGTACGTCGTCTTTCTGCTGTAAGCGTGTGCTGTTCACAACGTGCAAGTGTGCTGTAGACAACATGGTTTATTCCTTAGAACAGAGGATTTTTCTGGTGTTTGAATTCCACCGCCTAGAACACAGTGTTGTTGCAACAAGACGAAGTTTTCAACGGAGGTTTAATGTAACCAAAGGACCGAAAAGCGATACAATAAAGGATCTGTTTGAAAAATTTCAACGGACTGGGAACGTGACAGATGAACGTGTTGGAAAGGTAGGGCGACTGCGTACGGCAACCACAGAGGGCAACGCGCAGCTAGTGCAGCAGGTGATCCAACAGCGGCCTCGGGTTTCCATTCGCCGTGTTGCAGCTGCGGTCCAAATGACGCCAACGTCCACGTATCGTCTCATGCGCCAGAGTTTACACCTCTATCCATACAAAATTCAAACGCGGCAACCCCTCAGCGCCACTACCATTGATGCACGAGAGGCATTCGCTAACGATATAGTGCACAGGATTGATGACGGCGATATGCATGTGGGCGGCATTTGGTTTACTGACGAAGCTTATTTTTACCTGGACGGCTTCGTCAATAAACAGAACTGGCGCATATGGGGAACCGAAAAGCCCCATGTTGCAGTCCCATCGTCCCTGCATCCTCAAAAAGTACTGGTCTGGGCCGCCATTTCTTCCAAAGGAATCATTGGCCCATTTTGCAGATCCGAAACGATTACTGCATCACGCTGTCTGGACATTCTTCGTGAATTTGTGGCGGTACAAACTGTCTTAGACGACACTGCGAACACCTCGTGGTTTATGCAAGATGGTGCCCGGCCACATCGCACGGCCGACGTCTTTAATTTCCTGAATGAATATTTCTATGATCGTGTGATTGCTTTGGGCTATCCGAAACATACAGGAGGCAGCGTGGATTGGCCTCCCTATTCGCCAGACATGAACCCCTGTGACTTCTTTCTGTGGGGACACTTGAAAGACCAGGTGTACCGCCAGAATCCAGAAACAATTGAACAGCTGAAGCAGTACATCTCATCTGCATGTGAAGCCATTCCGCCAGACACGTTGTCAAAGGTTTCGGGTAATTTCATTCAGAGACTACGCCATATTATTGCTACGCATGGTGGATATGTGGAAAATATCGTACTATAGAGTTTCCCAGACCGCAGCGCCATCTGTTGTTGAAAATTGTAACTACTGTAATTTCGAAAGTTTGTCTGCCTGAAAATGTACTGTTGTCCCAAGCATACTGCAACAAACGGTGTATTTCTATCGCTGCTCGTTTAGTTTTTATTGCCGTTTCAAATATACCGGTCATTTTTGAAACACCCTGTATGGTATAGAAGGTATCGGGATTCATCAGACCATGCAATGCTCTGTCACTCCACAAACGTCCAGTGCCGATGGTCACATGCCCATTTCAGTCCTTGTTGCCGGCGACGTGCTGTTAACATTGGTACATGCATGAGTCGTTAGCTGCGGAGGCACATCTTTAGGAGTGTTCGGTTCACTGCATGTTCAGACACATTTGCACTCTGCCCAGCATTAAGGCCTGATGTTAGTTCCGCCACAGGTTGCTACCTGTCCTGTTTTACGAGTCTGCCCAGCCTACGACGTCCCACATGTGTAATGAGAGTTGGTAGCCCAACCCCACCACGTCTGGACGTGGTTTCATCTTGGTTTCGCCACGTGTTGAAGACACTCACCACAGCACTCCTCGAACACACGAAAGGTCGCGTAGTTTCGAAAATGCTCGGTCCGTGCCTCCGGGCCATCAAAATCTGTACTCGGTCTAACTTCGAACGCGCGCCTTCCCCATTCTGCACGCTCACTGATACTACATGCACCGTGCACGTGTCTGACTCGCAGTTATTCCCCGCCATGTGACTTTGCTTTTGCTTTTGCCTGGACGGGCTTATATCGATAGCATGTCGGTGGTCATGATGTTCTGACTGATAAGTGTATAATGAAAGACTTAGCATACTGTGAGCAGGGTCAGAAATGTGCATTACATCTTGTATGAAGATACGTACATACAAATTCACGTAAGCGTAAAACATGAGCGCACATCGTCACTTGCCACTAAATTCTAGAGGCTGAAAGTAATGAGTATTTTACGATAGTTGATTACTACGGTTAGGTTCGTGCGCAAACCTAAAGACCAGGTTGTTTCATTCCCGTTTGCTGACCTCATGCATACTAACATTTTCGTTAACACTCGTATATGGTACCAGGTAATTCAGTTTAATTATTTGGTTGAGACACGGCTTACGATAATGTTAACAACATATAAAACGTACTGAACGAACAAGGCAGATAGAGTAGTCAACGGGTACTTGAAAACCAAAGCACAGAAAGAAACACACGTAAGATTTTGTGGAAATGTTGTTGGCATCGTTATATATAAAGTCCAAAACGAAACATCCTCAAGATACAGAAAGACAGGTAGAATAAAAATGAATACGTCACAAAAGAATTTCAGGTAAGTACGTCACAAGAGAAGTTTCAAGAACAGAGAAGAAGATGCGGTCAACTTTTGTGGATGTCTGTCAATAAAATCTTTGTAAAAAGAATGCAAAGAGATCTCAGCATTCTGAGAGAACCTACGAGAACATAATACGAACTAAATTGTGTAAGACGTGAAGTGATGAAGAACAGAATTTTTGGTCAGTTTTTCATTTATGTCACGACTCTACCAGTTTTTGTTTCCTTGAGAAACGAGCAGCGAATTCTCATTTGAGGAGAGAGTTATTCAACACATGTATGACTTCTTTTGTAATGCACCATCACCCATAATGCGTCAAAAGCATCGATTGATTTGAGTAAGTCTGCTCATACGTTGCTTTTAGCCTTCGATCACATACTTTCTTTAAATCCAATACATTTTTATGTTGTAAGCACTGAACACTAGAAGTTCTCAGTTTGAAAACTGCTACGAACTTTTTTTAAATTTTAACAATCAAAATAGTAATGAAACTCGAAATAATCCTTTAAAAACTTACAAAGCTAATGGTTTTCTTTCGCCTTTGGATCTCACTTTTCGTGTAAGATATGCTTTTTGATTATTTCTAAATAAACTGGAATGAGGTAATTCTTACAGTAAATGTACTGAAAGTAATGCTCGTCATCTAAAAACTTAGACTTTTTTTTTACAAGCTGTTGTGTGGAAGATGATTTAAAATTATAGTGTCTGCCTCTCTGTGGCACATTTGACGCAGCATAAAACAATGAAGAAGTGTGCCAATAGTTTCAGATATATTGTTGCATTTGGCTGGTCGAATGCAGATCATAGAAGATAGCTCTGTTATTCTGATCGGTCAGACTTCGACTGACGCAGCAGATAACGTCAAGTGCATATGAGAGTACTGTGATAAAGTGGTGTTGTTGAGCTCCTGTATTGACGACACACAAGTTATCTCTCTCTCTTTCTCATTCCCCTGCTTCCAGACGATGATGGATGTGGCTCAGTGGCGTGCAGATTAGGAGTTAGTGGGGGCTCGTGAAGTAACGATACGTTTCCTAAGGTGGAAGATCAGGATGAACAATGATTTGTATGAGGGGGTGGAACATGCGACTTCTTTTTCTTCTTATTATGGAGTAGGTTTGCTGCCTATTGAGCCTTCACTTACATCTATATCTCTTTTTAATATTGATTTATAACTGGTTACACACTTAATCTATCCTATTGATATATCGTTTTTGTATTGTATGTGCTCACTCTATACAGGGAGTGTAGTTTATTAAGAGTGAAAATTGACGTGACGGGCCGGCCGGGGTGGCCGAGTGGTTCTAGGCGCTTCGGTCGCAGGTTCGAGTCCTACCTCGGCCATGGATGTGTGTGATGCCCTTAGGTTAATTAGGTTTAAGTAGTTCTAAGTTCTGGGGGACAGATGACGTCAGATGTTAAGTCCTATAGTGCTCGGAGCCATTTTAACCGTTTGACAAGAGGGAAAATAAACAATAAGAGAATCAATCCAGTAATTATGGATCCGCAAACGAGCCGTTTGCTAGATCTATCTACATCTACATCACCACGGATACTCGGCAAATCACATTTAAGTGCCTGGCAGAGGGTTCATCGAACCACCTACACAGTTCTCTATTATTCCAATCTCGTATAGCGCGAAGAAAGAACGAACACCTATATCTTTCCGTACGAACTCTGATTTCCCTTATTTTATCGTGGTGATCGTTTCTCCCTATGTAGGTCAGTGTCAACGAAATATTTTCGCATTCGGAGGAGAAAGTTGGTGATTGGAATTTCGTGAGAAGATTCCGTCGGAACGAAAGATATGAGAGCTATTCGGAAAGCGAAATGGCAACCACGGCGAAATTTTTATTTATTTATTTATTTTTTTTTTTTTTTTACGACAGTTCTCTATACCTTCCAGCTACGCTCTACATAGTCGTCAGTCCGACTGAGACATCTGTCGCAGCGTTTTACCAACTTTACAGCTCTCTCGTCATAGAAGGCAGCCGCTTGTGCTTTCAGCCATTGGTCTTCAGTCCATTGTCTGCCATAATATTGTCTGAACAGCTAACGTTTCATGTGAGCAGAGTTGAACATCAGAAGCAGCCAGGTCCGGGCTGTATGGTGGGTGATCAATCACTTCCCATCGAGAGCGCTCCAGGGACGTCCTCATTGCCCCTGCATTGTGCGGTCGAGACTTGTCAAGAAGAAGGTAATATAAGACATATACGTTATATTGAATTGCATGAATTCAGGCGAAAACTCGCAGCGGGCACCCAAACTTGTTGGGACGCACTATTGTTTCAGGCACGCGAAAACTCGCGCCGGGCATCCACACTTGGCGGGACACATTATTGTTTTAGGCACCTCTAAGCGCTCAGTGTGTGCTCAGAACTGAAACTAGCGACGTGACACAATCGATATGCTAGAGACACTGCCCAACACACCTGTGCAAAGCTTCGCTGGATTTTCACTGTCGTTTCCATTTCGCGACCTATCAGATTAGACTTTCTGAGCAGCCCTCGTATTTGCTAATGCATGGTTAAAAGTCGCCACTGACTACAGTACGAAATATTGTCCTAGTTAACAAAAATACATTTCAAATGTAAATTTGGAAGTTGGAGGTTAAATGGGCGGTTTCAGTTTTTCAATAATTTGCTTTCAGTTACTTGCGAACTCATCCTTACTGATAGTTTGCAAAGATGTTTCGCAACCAGTATCAAGATCTATAGTACAGATTATTTCTGTTGTCTCTCTCTGAGATGTTGAGGAGGAAGCATGGTAAGCTTAGACCTTTTCCAGGAGCTTTCAAGTCATCATAGCTCTGGCCTTTTAAAGTGCACGCTAACGAACAGCTTTGAAACACGCTTGTTGCGGGATGCTTGATATGGCATACCTGAGGCCGGATGCGGCACCGCGTGTTTGCTCTTATTAGTGAGAACGGCGCATTTATTCTAAGGTTTGGCAGTCAATTCATTCGCGTGGTGTTGAGTTGCTGCGAGCTGAATTTTGCACTCGTGGTATTCTACAATTTCTGAGTTTTTGTACTTTCAGTAAACTTTAAGCTGGTTACAGGACCAGGTTCCACTTATTCAATGCGAAGCATTATGGATTCAATTTCGTCACCATCCCATAAAATTTAGGTCAATCTATGCTAGCCTTCCCCCCATGAACCATGGACCTTGCCGTTGGTGGGGAGGCTTGCGTGCCTCAGCGATACAGATGGCCGTACCGTAGGTACAACCACAACGGAGGGGTATCTGTTGAGAGGCCAGACAAACATGTGGTTCCTGAAGAGGGGCAGCAGCCTTTTCAGTAGTTGCAGGGGCAACAGTCTGGATGATTGACTGATCTGGCCTTGTAACATTAACCAAAACGGCCTTGCTGCGCTGGTACTGCGAACGGCTGAAAGCAAGGGGAAACTACAGCCGTAATTTTTCCCGAGGACATGCAGCTCTACTGTATGATTAAATGATGATGGCGTCCTCTTGGGTAAAATATTCCGGAGGTAAAATAGTCCCCCATTCGGATCTCCGGGCGGGGACTACTCAAGAGGACGTCGTTATCAGGAGAAAGAAAACTGGCGTTCTACGGATCGGAGCGTGGAATGTCAGATCACTTAATCGGGCAGGTAGGTTAGAAAATTTAAAAAGGGAGATGGATAGGTTAAAGTTAGATATAGTGGGAATTAGTGAAGTTCGGTGGCAGGAGGAACAAGACTTCTGGTCAGGTGATTACAGGGTTATAAATACAAAATCAAATAGGGGTAATGCAGGAGTAGGTTTAATAATGAACAAAAAAATAGGAGTGCGGGTTAGCTACTACAAACAGCATAGTGAACGCATTATTGTGGCCAAGATAGACACAAAGCCCATGCCTACTACAGTAGTACAAGTTTATATGCCAACTAGCTCTGCAGATGATGAAGAAATAGATGAAATGTATGACGAGATAAAAGAAATTATTCAGGTAGTGAAGGGAGACGAAAATTTAATAGTCATGGGTGACTGGAATTCGTCAGTAGGAAAAGGGAGAGAAGGAAACATAGTAGGTGAATATGGATTGGGGGGAAGGAATGAAAGAGGAAGTCGCCTTGTAGAATTTTGCACAGAGCATAACTTAATCATAGCTAACACTTGGTTCAAGAATCATGAAAGGAGGCTGTATACATGGAAGAAGCCTGGAGATACTGACAGGTTTCAGATAGATTATATAATGGTAAGACAGAGATTTAGGAACCAGGTTTTAAATTGTAAGACATTTCCTGGGGCAGATGTAGATTCTGACCACAATCTATTGGTTATGAACTGCAGATTGAAACTGAAGAAACTGCAAAAACGTGGGAATTCAAGGAGATGGGACCTGGATAAACTGAAAGAACCAGAAGTTGTAGAGAGTTTCAGGGAGAGCATTAGGGAACAATTGACAGGAATGGGGGAAAGAAATTCAGTAGAAGAAGAATGGGTAGCTCTGAGGGATGAAGTGGTGAAGGCAGCAGAGGATCAAGTAGGTAAAAAGACGCGGGCTAGTAGAAATCCTTGGGTAACAGAAGAAATATTGAATTTAATTGATGAAAGGAGAAAATATAAAAATGCAGTAAATGAAGCAGGCAAAAAGGAATACAAACGTCTCAAAAATGAAATCGACAGGAAGTGCAAAATGGCTAAGCAGGGATGGCTAGAGGACAAATGTAAGGATGTAGAGGCTTGTCTCACTAGGGGTAAGATAGATACTGCCTACAGGAAAATTAAAGAGACCTTTGGAGAGAAGAGAACCACTTGTATGAATATCAAGAGCTCAGATGGCAACCCAGTTCTAAGCAAAGAAGGGAAAGCAGAAAGGTGGAAGGAGTATATAGAGGGTTTATACAAGGGCGATGTACTTGAGGACAATATTATGGAAATGGAAGAGGATGTAGATGAAGATGAAATGGGAGATAAGATACTGCGTGAAGAGTTTGACAGAGCACTGAAAGACCTGAGTCAAAACAAGGCCCCGGGAGTAGACAACATTCCATTAGAACTACTGATGGCCTCGGGAGAGCCAGTCATGACAAAACTCTACCATCTGGTGAGCACAATGTATGAGACAGGCGAAATACCCTCAGACTTTAAGAAGAATATAATAATTCCAATCCCAAAGAAAGCAGGTGTTGACAGATGTGAAAATTACCGAACTATCAGTTTAATAAGTCACAGCTGCAAAATACTAACGCGAATTCTTTACAGACGAATGGAAAAACTGGTAGAAGCCGACCTCGGGGAAGATCAGTTTGGATTCCGTAGAAATGTTGGAACACGTGAGGCAATACTGACCTTACGACTTATCTTGGAAGAAAGATTAAGAAAAGGCAAACCTACATTTCTAGCATTTGTAGACTTAGAGAAAGCTTTTGACAATGTTGACTGGAATACTCTCTTTCAAATTCTGAAGGTGGCAGGGGTAAAATACAGGGAGCGAAAGGCTATTTACAATTTGTACAGAAACCAGATGGCAGTTATAAGAGTCGAGGGGCATGAAAGGGAAGCAGTGGTTGGGAAAGGAGTGAGACAGGGTTGTAGCCTCTCCCCGATGTTATTCAATCTGTATATTGAGCAAGCAGTAAAGGAAACAAAAGAAAAATTCGGAGTAGGTATTAAAATTCATGGAGAAGAAGTAAAAACTTTGAGGTTCGCCGATGACATTGTAATTCTGTCAGAGACAGCAAAGGACTTGGAAGAGCAGTTGAACGGAATGGACAGTGTCTTGAAAGGAGGATATAAGATGAACATCAACAAAAGCAAAACGAGGATAATGGAATGTAGTCAAATTAAGTCGGGTGATGCTGAGGGAATTAGATTAGGAAATGAGACACTTAAAGTAGTAAAGGAGTTTTGCTATTTAGGGAGTAAAATAACCGATGATGGTCGAAGTAGAGAGGATATAAAATGTAGACTGGCAATGGCAAGGAAAGCGTTTCTCAAGAAGAGAAATTTGTTAACATCGAATATAGATTTAGGTGCCAGGAAGTCGTTTCTGAAAGTATTTGTATGGAGTGTAGCCATGTATGGAAGTGAGACATGGACGATAACTAGTTTGGACAAGAAGAGAATAGAAGCTTTCGAAATGTGGTGCTACAGAAGAATGCTGAAGATAAGGTGGGTAGATCACGTAACTAATGAGGAGGTATTGAATAGGATTGGGGAGAAGAGAAGTTTGTGGCACAACTTGACTAGAAGAAGGGATCGGTTGGTAGGACATGTTCTGAGGCATGGAGGGATCACAAATTTAGCATTGGAGGGCAGCGTGGAGGGTAAAAATCGTAGAGGGAGACCAAGAGATCAATACACTAAGCAGATTCAGAAGGATGTAGGTTGCAGTAGGTACTGGGAGATGAAGAAGCTTGCACAGGATAGAGTAGCATGGAGAGCTGCATCAAACCAGTCTCAGGACTGAAGACCACAACAACAACAACATGCTAGCCTTGAGGTCGTGCGTACGTATTTGTGTCTTTGTGGTTGATGGAACTTCCGACTTGCGTTGCACGTGTATCTTGAATGCCTTCATGACGGCTTGAACTCTTCCGTGGACAATTTAAATGAGGTGTCTGAATATCTGTGGAGGAGTTGCAGCCTATTCTTCTTCAAGAAACCAGAGAATGTAGTGATACTGAAAGCAGGGATGTGAAGTCGATGTTCTATCTCATTTGAAAAGTATTCCATTGGGTTTAGGTTGGAACTCTGGTCAAGCCATTCCCTTCCAGGCGCCTTATTACCCATAAACCACTGCGTCACAGGTGCTACTTTATGTCAACATGTACTGACATTCTGATGAAAACAATCATCGCCTCCGAACTGGTCCTTTCATATACGCAGTACGGAATGCTGTAAAATGTGTAGATATAGTTCCACATTTAGCGTTTTCTTAACTGCAATACGGGGATCATATAATCACGAAAATCACCCCCACATCGTGACACCTCCGCCTTCACTGTTGGCACTACACCCAATGGACTAGCAACCATTTGTATACCTGTGTACATATATCTTGTTGTACAGGGTCACAGTGCAAACATTTGACACTTTCTCCAGCCGAGTCATATTGAGCAAATTAGTTGGTTTTCTTACATTAGGTGCGGTCTTGGGTTGCTCTTAGGTGGCTTATAAAAGCACCATTTGTTCGTGGGCGCTTCCTAAGGAAAACCAAAAACCCGTGATTTTTAGGAGATTTTTGGATACGAAAATTACCAATTGTCGGTTTGGCCACTTCTGTTATTTCTGTTCATGGAAAATCGTCGAAATTTTAATAATCTGTCCTTAAGGTAATGTTCTCGGGGAACTTTGACACTTTTTGATATCATTATTCGTTACAAAGATCCAGATATTCAAGGTTACCGCCCGTGTGCTTAAAACGGTAAAAACGTTTTTGCTACTTTTTTGCCCTGTGGGTCGCAATTATCAAATAACCATCCATAGAAAATGGGTCAAATCTCAACTGTAGTTTATTTAGACACTCATACAGAAAGGCTGTTTTCCCGTTTCCGATGATTTGCTTCCATTCTCAAAACACACTTGAAAAAGCATAATTTCGGTGTACCAAAAGTACACTTATGCGCGGGGGGGGGGGGGGGGGGGGGGGCACTTCAGCAACTTTTGTTCCTTGCAAATCATCGAAATTTTTACCATATGTCCTTAAGATCGAGTTCAAGCTTTTTTCGATATCATTACATGTTACCAAGATCCAGAAGTAGACGTTTGTCGTAATAATGTACGTAATATATGTACATTACATCCGGTCTGAGGCGAAAATGTAGTTTTAACTGGCGTAGTCAAAACATGGATAGTGTCACAGGGACTTCGCACGAGTTCTGCGGTTATAAAACTATGCTTCAGTCTCAATTTCTTTACCTATAGAACTGTATGATGGACTGTATCTCTATAAACGGCACTTCACTCTTACACAAATGTACCAGAAATGGTACTGCAGTGATAAAAAAAGAAAAAGAAAAACAGGCTGCAAAGGGCCTAAAAAGAACTTAATATGACAGCCAAAATTTATATAAACTGGAAAGACTGCAAATGCAGTAAATTATTTCTAAAATATTTTTACTTTTTCCGATGGGTAAGGACAATAGCAGTGCGAGCCAAAGAGAGATGAGGTATTGTTGGTCGTGAGAGACAATGGCAGTAAAAGAGAAAGAGAGATTGATAGAGATAGAAAGAGTAGGAGCATACGTAGTCTTTGGGGGATAGGTTTTGGGGAATCTGGACCCTGTCAGACCGGCGAAATTAAACACGTGGGCGTACGGGAGGTGGCATTTTGGATCGAAATTTTAAACACTTGATCACAGGAAAAAAGTAAGGTGGACTCATAAGAATTTTTGAGCTACCCAGATGTGATGAAGGCAGTGGCAGAAAGAAAGAAAGACAAAAGGAGATGTTTAAGTGGGAGAGGTGACAGTGAGACAAGGAAAGAGACAGTGTGGGGAGAGAGATAACAGATAATTACAATGCGAGGGAGGTACTGAATACGAAGGCCTAACTACAAAGACTGTGCAAGAGAATTCAGAATGTTCTGCGTTAAAAGAGCGCGGATGTGTTCGCATGCCAAAATATTTGGTGAGAAAGGTGGAACGAGGATTGTGACAGCTTCCCCACTTTTCTATCAGAGTCTTTTAAAGAGGAATATATTCGCCTTTTTTGTACTCCGACAGTAGCATTTTTCCGCTGGTGGTTTCATTATTCCGGTGGCATCCAATGAACAGTCGGCGTTCGAAGTCTCCTGACCAACCAATTCTGATGTTACTGATTCTCTGCTGACAACACAATAGTCCCCTTCTCCTATTATACCGGCGTGTCCGCCTCTCCTGACATTAGTGACCACTACCGAATTACATAGAGGTGTCCTGAATTTTGGACTGTAAGTTTCCTCGCAGAAGTATGGGATGCTTTTAACTGTTATCAGAATCTTTGTCGCTGAATAGGTGTAGGCCACGTTGGATATTTCTGAAAGGTAAGTGGAAACTTTGTCCCTATGCGTAATCGTAAGAAGCGCCGCAAGATTTTGTATACATGCATCTAAAGTATATACCTTTACAAAACCGGATGGTTCGTTTAAAAATAAAAACTTTGTAATCTTTCGCGTTAGTTAAAAATTACCCCAAATTTCTATCTGCAGGTGATAGTTGAAGTGGTCATTGCAACAAATATTTACTAATACCAGTATTGCTGGCCCCTGTTTTGATCACATGTGAGGTAGATTATTCCTACACGTCGGTCAGGGGCCTGAAGATGGCGTAGTAAAACGCTGAAACTGATTGTCCAATAAAATAAGGTTGAAAATTGACGGCTGAAAGGCGTTTAATTTGACGTTCTTTACTTACAAGAGGCTATTTTAAGAAAAAAAAATGCATTGAACATAGCAGAGAGAATATGGGGAGGCAAAGAGGTTCAATTGGGAGCAAACGGACAGAGACGCACAACTTAGCGGCGAGAGAGGATAAGAAACACGTCTGCTGGGAGGGAGCTCTGCCCGCTCCATCTCCATATACATGGGGCACGGCAGGCTACGGTGTAAATAAAGCAATCTGTAGGCGAGGGGTTAAGCGCGCCACCGCCCCACTACCGCCGCCTTCGTCTGCTGTTGTGTCCCAGAAGACGGCGTCCAGAGAAGAGCCGAACGAAAACGTCTAGCAGCAAGTAAAAGGCATGAATGAAAAGTGAAATGACATTCACCACCACAGAACTCTTTAACTAGTTTTTCTTCTAGATATAGGCAGAGGTTCGAAAAGACTTGTCAATGAAATTATCATGGATGGACGTTATTATACGGTATCTAGTCAGTTCAGTGTCATTAAACTTTGAAAAATACTTATCGTATGAAATTCTGACTTTCGTGTCACAGTCAACAGGTAATGCTCCCAACTGGTCTGTAAGCTATACTACGACCCGTACCGAAATGCGCTTACCCATAGCACTGGAGCTGAGTACCTATATGCAAAGGCCATTAGTTGAGCTGACAGCACTGTTAGTATATTTACAAAAAACAAGTAAATAAACAAATCGAAATTGGAACTTACACTTTTTTCATTAGTTTACTGTCGTATTTCGTGTGGCCCCTCACGACTTTCTCTCCTGCTCACACTCCTTTCAACAGTCACGCGAAGATATATCTGCAAGCTCGCGACTCGCTGGGAAAGCACAAGGTGTCGATATAGCGTGCTTACTTCGGAATGACTTATTTGAAATGGACATTCCATTTTCCTTTTCACGCATTTCTATCAAAACTTGTACTCCTAAAGACACGGACATGGACAAGACATTAAATCATGTATTCCTTCCCCTCCTCCTTCAAACAGAGATGGTACAAGGCAATGATTGGTAAGCTTGTATTTCATTGTAAAAGTGAACTGAAATGTCATCCAGAATAACAACTGTTAAATTATCTTGCCACTTGTGGCTTCGTTTATCTGAAAATATTTGTATCTTACAATAATTTTAAAGTTTTATTTTAATGAAACAGTTAGCTGTTTGAGACTAGGTAACTTCATTTATTTAAATTCATTCATTTAATCAATGCACATTTAAGTAATAATATCTCCCCATCCCATTTCCTTGCAATATTCGATAAAATATTGTGAAGCTGATTATTTCATGATAGTTTAATTTTATGCGCATCATAATGACACTTTTGTAGATAAATAAGAAATCTGGTGTCACGACCCCCTAACTGCGGAGTATCACTGATAATTTCTGCTCGACAACTGGGATTCGAACAGGCTTTACTTTAGTGAAGCATCCTACGCATGACAGCGTTTCACGGCCCGCTGCGTCGGCTGCACACAGCTGACTTACGATGCAGGAACATTAGCAAACTAATTTGTGTTAAGTTTGTGTGGCGTAATTGACTGTACGGAAGATCAGATATCTTCTTCGTAGAAACACTTAGTATATCAAGCACTGCAAGCGTTTCAGGCAACCGAAAAAGACCGTTTAGCGACGATCTCTACTTCGATACATGACATCAGGAACTGACGGGCACGTTAGTTTCATAGAATGGAAAGCGAGTAGTCTGATCAGAAATTTGAAATTATAATTTTATAATACGGCAAACTGCAGATGCAAGAATGTGACGCTACAAACAGTCTGCCCATTAAAGTACAAGTGTTTAGAGGGATTATCTTACGGTAGATTATAGGCCAATGTAGATGTGGTTGTTGTGCTCTATGACGCAGCAACCCGAAAAATGGTGTCACCATTCGACTAGCATAGTTGTGATACCGTTATCTCATCATAATAACAACGTAAGGTCTAACTGATCTAGTACCCTAGCTGTGCCCAACCATAAAACAAAAAACATTCATAAACTCCTTCTCTGTACATGCAGGCCTCCTTTAGAACCACCTATCCTGCATTCTGCACACATTTCAATGCCGTGTTGCATTTAAAAGGCGAAAAATATATGGAACACTCCCTTTTTCCAACCTCATAATTTTCTCCTAAAGGAATTAATGAAAATGGCCAGTTTCCCACCAACAAACAGTAATGCAAATGTTCTCACATGCTCTCTTCCTCTTTTCATTTTTAAATCAGTCGCATTACTTCCTATACCACTTTGTTCATTACTAGTGTTTCATCATTTTCCCTCTCTTCTTCCTCATTCACTCATTTCTACCAAAACTCACAATTTAAATCTACTTATCTGTAATTAGTAGTAATGAATGTAATGTATACGAAATGTAAGCTGTAACATTTTGGCAAGATGTTTAATAATTAAATAAAAAATCTAGGATAATGGCTGTAGCTACGTCACAAAGTTATTCGTGAAATAACTAATTTATATAACAGAAATTGTTTGAACGCATGCAGAATGGACGTGCAAATGTTGATACGGAACGAGTCCGTTCATTTGCATTGTAGCTGATACGTCCTGCAAATACACCTAAATATAATTAAACAGCAGCACCAATCAATTAGTAAATGATGACTTGCTGATTGCGAAATAAATGTTAAATTAATGTTATTGACTCATTTCCACTCAATGTTTTCTCAATCGTGAGGTTAGCGTCGTGCCCAGCGTAGATAACATTGATGATATTCAAAATGGCCAGCCTTGAAGTAATCCGACTGTTCAAACTATGAGATGTAATTAATTAATAACGAACTGTAGTGTAAATTCAGAACACATCACAGTAAAACAATAAATCACTGTTCATTCTGTTCATTTTTAAATCAGTCGCATTACTTCCTATACCACTTTGTTCATTACTAGTGTTTCATCATTTTCCCTCTCTTCTTCCTCATTCACTCATTTCTACCAAAACTCACAATTTAAATCTATTTATCTGTAATTAGTAGTAATGAATGTAATGTATACGAAATGTAAGCTGTAACATTTTGGCAGGATGTTTAATAATTAAATAAAAAGTCTAGGATAATGGCTGTAGCTGCGTCACAAAGTTATTCGTGAAATAACTAATTTATATAACAGAAATTGTTTGAACGCATGCAGAATGGACGTGCAAATGTTGATACGGAACGAGTCCGTTCATTTGCATTGTAGCTGATACGTCCTGCAAATACACCTAAATATAATTAAACAGCAGCACCAATCAATTAGTAAATGATGACTTGCTGATTGCGAAATAAATGTTAAATTAATGTTATTGACTCATTTCCACTCAATGTTTTCTCAATCGTGAGGTTAGCGTCGTGCCCAGCGTAGATAACATTGATGATATTCAAAATGGCCAGCCTTGAAGTAATCCGACTGTTCAAACTATGAGATGTAATTAATTAATAACGAACTGTAGTGTAAATTCAGAACACATCACAGTAAAACAATAAATCACTGTTCATTCTGTTCTGTAGTCACTTTTCGTACACACGACATATGATGAAAAATTAGGAATAAATAAAATTTAATCAGTATCTGTGAGTTACTGCTTTGGACAATGCATAATTGTCCTAGCGTGTTTTCAAACCCCAATTCATTCGTTTCCCAATGTCCGTTACACACTTGAAAGACTTTTAAAATGAGGGAAGAGAGATCAGGGTTTAGCGTCCCGTCTACGATAAGGTCACTAGAGCACCAGTTTTGGTTAAGGGTAGAAAGGAGTTCAGTTGCGCCTTTTCAAATACGACATCAAGGAATTTGCCTCAAGCAATTTCGGTGAACCATGGAAAATCTCTGCCTTGACGGCCAGACGGGTACTTTAACTGCAGTTCTACTGAACGTGAGTCCAACGTCTTAGCACTGCACAACCTCTCTCGATCGAGAAGAATAGAGTGTACGCATCATTCTGAACAGTAATCCGCGACTAGAAGATTAGCATTTCCATGTTGCAGGTACAGCCGTGTCAAACGTCAAGTGATATATTCTGTCCTCCCATGTGTGCTTGGGACAGTTACTGCACTTGTAACCTGTTAGCTCCGTTAGTGCATAGACTGTGTGTGACAGACGAGCGCATTAAAGCACTGTTTCAGGATATGGGGAAGCGACCTGCCCCGGGTCGATTACGTCTCCCTGATTAACGACTATGGTTGGCTAGTTGGATAGCCTGATTGTGGTATTTAGGTCGTTTCCCGCAACCACTCTTTAAATACCGAGTTGGTACACACGTCCCGCCTCAGCTACGCACTAGGCAAACATTTAAAAAATGTTCTCACGCTTCAACATGGATTTACTGCTGACGCACCCAGATGGTACACGGGAGGGGGTGCTGGCGTCGGGGGGTTATCCGGGTACGAACTACTACTACTGAGGCAACCTATAAAACAAGGCCGACATCATAGAATAAAGCAAAAATTCAAGCGAAGAAACTTGACTTAGACGTAGTAAAAACATAATTTTGTATCAGATTGTTGGTGGAATTACAATGAAACATTTAAGGGATTCATCATCATCTTCTTCCAATGACGAGGTGTTGTAGTTACATATGCCCGTCTCAATCATCCATCCACCTCTTACAAGGTCTTCCTAGTTCTCTTATTCCAGTCGGCCGATAATTCATTATTCTTTTGGTAATCTGTTTCCTTTCATTCTCTAAATTGATCAATTTCATCCTGTTGTCTTCTGGCTCGTCATTAACTGAAAAGATTTTTAAATCTTATCTTGTTATTTCATTCCTTATTTCATCCATTTTACTACAGACCCTTACATTTCTCTTGAACTTCAGACGCGCTGGCCGTGTGCGTGATTGTCTTTTCTTTGCTGTTGTTCATGATTTGGAACCATATACCAGAACGGGTACAGCAAAAATTCACAACATTTCATTTATTTTTCCCTTTCTTGTTTCCCTTTCGAAATTTCTTTCAATTTTTCTTAAGGTAGCTTCAAATTTATTTAGATTCTGAATGTCTTTGTTATAATTAAAACTATCATCACATCCTGTATCAGTGTTCCTCAACTTGGGGGCATACCCCCTTGCGAAAAGGGGTGGTCGGAAGAACGTAAGAAATTTATAGAGGGGGAGCAGACGGTTCAGAAGAAAGCAGAACCATGCTACCAGGTCCTTTGAAATACTATAGTTTTGTATTTTCGAAATTTATAGAGGGGGAGCAGACGGTTCAGAAGAAAGCATTACCATGCTACCAGGTCCTTTGAAATACTGTAGTTTTGTATTAGTCCAAATTTGATAGCCCTCTTTTACTAAAGTGTGGATTGTAGATTATTGTTAAATAAAGTTTTCGAAAGGAGGAAAAATTTTATCAAAATGAATAAAATAAATAAGCATAAGGGGCTACGAGATATTTTGGGATTTCAAATGGGGGCACCAAGCAGAAAATGGGAATCACTGTCTTATGTAATACTTGTTCTGAAATTTTCTCATTTATCACTATTTTCGGTCTGACTGGATTCTACCATTTGAAAGCCATTATTTTTGTCTTACTCGCGAATACAGTTAAGTTATAGTATACACAATCCGCCAGAAAAATGTATACACTCTTTGTCAGGCTCTATCGAGATATCGATATTGTCATTCGATTTGAGTTACGAGCGTGTGGTAGTATGGTCTTTGCCTCAACAGATGTTAGTACGTTTTGGCTCAACTGAAGTTAGTACTTTCATCTCGGTATTGAGAAAAATAAGGCGGCTGGAGCACGCTTAACATTCGAGCAACGAAATCGTGTTGTGAAGTGGTTTTTCAAGTATGATAACGTCGTTGAAGTGCAACGTCAGTGGAGGCGGGAGTTTGAAACAGAACCACCAATCCGCTTAACAATTAAACGCATCATTGACAAGTTGAATTGAATGGAATGATTTGTGATATTCGCAAAGTAAATTCTGGAAGACAGCGTATAGCTACAAGTCCTTCTTCGTCTGCTCTTGTGTTGGAAACACTTCTTAACTCTCCACAGAATTCTGCTACGCAATGTGCACGTGAAGTGACGGTTAGCAGTACAAGTGTACGAAGAATTCTGAAAGATGCAAAGTGGAAAGTTTACACTCCACGATTACTGCACGCTTTTAATGTTGACGATCCTGACCGCCGAATGCAATTTTGCTAATGGTATCAGCAAATGGTAACTAATGACGAACAAGTTGTGACGAAGGTAGTGTGGAGTGACGAAGCACAATTTAAACTTAATGGAACGGTGAATCGGCATGCCAGTGTGTTATGGGCATAGGAAAATCCGCATGCTTATGTGGATAAAGTAGTCAATCTTCATGTGTGGTGTGGGCTATCATCTGGGGGCTTATGCTGCTGTCACTGAAGCGTTGTACCTGTAGATGTTACGCATACCAATTTTACCAGGTGTATGTGCACCTTAAGGGGCTAATGAAGAGGTCTTCTACCAGCAAGACGGGGCACCACCACGCTCCCACCGAGCTACACGAGCTTTCCCGGATGACAATTTTCCGGGGCATCGGAATGGACCAAGAGGGTCCATTGAGTTCCCTCCACGATAGCTAGATCTAACACATATGGACTTTTACTTGTGGAGAACTGTGAAAGATAACGTCTATCGACGTAAACCACGCACCCTAGAGAAATTTCGCCAGGAGATTACAGCGAGAAGCGAAGCGATTTCCACTGTAACATTAACTGACGTAGTTGTGATGACCGCTCGTCGTTCTGTTATGTGTATAGCCGCCGATGGTGAACATTTTGAAAATTTGAAGTAACCATGTGAGAAACTGAAGGTTGTACCACATGTATGATCTCATATTAAATGTAAAATAAACTCATAAGTAATTCTTTTCGTTCATTAAAGTGTGTACACATATTTCTGGCGGACTCTGTATTATCTTTTGGCTCAGTCTGGCGTATTTATGGTATACTAGATCATATTTTAATTCCGAACTGTATTTCATCTTTCTACTTCAAAACTATGTAGTCAGTACACAAATTAAATGAAGTGGGCGACAGACTAACCCTTGTTGAATATCATGGTTTATTAAAATTTCACCCCGTATTTTTTAGCATGAACTTGTAAGTATTTTCATATTTACATAAATATGCTTAGGAAAACATTTTATTTCCAATAACTTCTACAAAAAGGAGTCTTTTTACCTTATCACATCCTTTCACGTAAACAATAAATGCTAAATTAGTTTCTATGCTTAATTTTTAACGTTATCAGTGACTTCTTTTGCTATAAATACAGGGTGTATCATAATTAATGGCGTAAACACATACACTTGAAAGTGCACGATACTAGAAGCAAAAATGTCTCAGTAAACATAGGGTAGAAAATGCATACCTTAAGAGCTACGTGCAATTTTTCATCTTCGATACTGTGAAACAAAGCTCTTCTACTGAAAGCTCTTTGCTTTCCATATGTTGGGAAATGGTAATGTGGACCAAAACAAGAAAAAAATGTCCAGAAAACATGTGCTCTAAAATGCATACCTTAAGAGCTATGAGCACATGCTCAACGGCGTTACTTGGAAACACAACTCTTCTAATGAACAATTGCTCATAGCTTTTAAGGTATGCATTTTAGAGCAAATCTTTCGTGGACTTTTTTTTTGTTTTGATCCATGTTACTGCTTTCCAAAATGTGGGAAGGAAAGAGCTTGCAGTAGAAGAGATTTGTTTCACAGTATCGAAGATGAAAAATTGCACGTAGCTCTTAAGATATGCATTTTCTACTCTATGTTTACTGAGTCTGTTTTGCTTCTAGCATCGTGTAGTTTGAACTGTATGCGTTTACACCGTTAATTATGATACACCCTGTATAATATTATACGAACTTCTCTTCCTGAAGCCTTTGTATCTCCCCGTGTCTTTCGTATTGCATTATTTAAAAATAAAAATAACTTCAGCTGTGTTCCATTCTTGAGGTACGGAACAGTTCTTCAAACACATTTAAAAGCTGGAGGAAGCAGAATTCTATGATTCCTCCGTATTTGATTAATTCAGCATTAATCTCATCCAGGCCTGTAGCTTTCCTATTTTTTATTACGTTTAGGGGTGCTTTTAATTCTTTTATGTCTGTTTGATCTATGGAGCTATTGCCAGTTTTTCTACAATAACTTTCTTCACTATCTTCACCATATCATAAATTTCTGTAATGCTGTATCCATTGATTTTGTGCTACGAAATTAATGTATGAAGCACCCTATTCTCTTTGATTCATATGTTTCATCATGTTGGACGGTATATTTTGTCTTCATTAAATGTCATGTTCAATGTTAGCAATGAGTATTTTTCAGGATTCATTACGGTATCTTTTTATTAAACCATTCGTACAGTTTTTTCTCTCCTTATATATGTCTTAGGCTACATGTGGCATGGCATATCGTGAATCATCACGGTTTAAGATACTGATAAACGTGTTTGTAAGAAAAGCCACATCGTTGCAATGACCACTCAAGAGGCTTTGAAAGAAAGGTGAAATGCGTAAAGTCTAATAAAAGTTCATTACAGTCGCGAAAAGCGGTATATAATCTATAGAACTAGTACATAAAATCGTTATCAACTGCTGATATGTAGTCCTTGAACGAAACAGCGACCATATTTTGCACTTATTAATAGCTTTCCGTCTTGATCGACCTTTTTATGTACTATTGTGAACTATACACTAACGTGCGGTCAGACCGGAAAATTACTAATGATGACTGTGCGACTGAAACCTGGATCCCTTGCTTCAGCAAGCGGTGCGATATCCCAGCTCGTCTTACGGGCTGACTGAAACCGAGTGCGACGGCGCAGTGGTTAAATAGATAGAGGTGCGGGGTCCCAATCCCTGTCTATTAGTTCGAAATGAGATATTCAGCCGTACTGTCGTCCGTCTAGGCTAATATGAGGATGGTTTCTTTGAAATCAACACAGCCGATTTTTTCCCCCTATCTTTCCAATCTGAGTTTATGCTGCACCTCTAACGACCACGTCAACGATGGGACCAACAACTTTACTCTTCATTCCCTCAGCATGACGGAAAACTTCAGCCTCAAAAAAAAAAAAAAAAAAAAGAATGTTATGCCTTCTGAGGGACGCTGTGATTATGCTGAACTCTCCACTACATTCTTTTTCGCATGGACGTTAGTTGTGCAGCATCACGGATGAGCTTCTGTGGCCGGCAGTTGTAGCCGAGCGGTTCTAGGCGCTTTAGTCCGGAACCGCGATGCTGCTACGGTCGCAGTTGCCACGGGCATGGATGTGTGTGATGTCATTAGGTTAGTTAGGATAAAGTAGTTGTAAGTCTAGTGGACTGATGACCTCATATGTTAAGTCCCATAGTGCTTAGAGCCATTTGAACCATTTTTGAGCTTCTGTGGACAATTTTAAGGCGTGAAGAAGAAGTAGAGGTTCCTTGACGCTTCTAATCGGTCTGTGAGCCGTGCTCGGATAGGACAAACGAAAATATACAGCCGGAGATCCGCACGTTCGAGTAAGGAACACCACATATATTTCTGTATTCTCTCATCTTACTGCTACAATTTTTCCTAATTTTATGCTGACAGTGCAACGTTAACTAATTACCTAACTAGCTGGTACAGCTACACACATAATTCGCAAGACAATAGTGTGTGACAGAGGGTACTTGCTGTATCACACTTCCCGTCTTCATTTACTCTCAGTAGAGCTCGGTTTCTTGGAACCTTCCACTGGTTCATTTTATATCTTTCAGTTATTTTTCTATGTAAAGGATGATGGAGACGGCCAAATGCACTAATTTATCGGAAGTATCCGGGGACTATTGTGTAATGCAGAATGACCTTTAGTTGTCACGTGAGGCGGACTCGACAGTAATAAAAGAGGCGGGGAGTGTTGTGTTGTCAGCGGAGAAGCAGTAACACCAGAAAAACGCGACAACCAGAGCTGAAAAAATATCAGGCAACCTTATGTACTGGGACCGTCGAGTATAGCGGAAAGGTGGTTGTAAAATATCGCATGACATCAGCGGAAGGGATGAAATGGTTCAAATGACTCTGAGTACTATGGGACTTAACTTCTGAGGTCATCAGTCCCCTAGAACTTAGAACTACTTATACCTAACTAACCTAAGGACATCACACACATCCACGCCCGAGGCAGGATTCGGACCTACGTCCGTAGCGGTCACGCGGTTCCAGACTGTAGCGCCTAGAACCGCTCGGCCACCCCGGCCGCCCGTAAGGAATCACTCGTGAATTCGTTACTGTTACCACCAGTCCAGCTAGAACAATGAGTGGGCGTGTGGAGTTAAAAGGAATGGGGTGCAATGGTCCATCAGCTCCTCATGATCCATTCATTTCTCTCGTCAATGCTAGGCGACGCTTGAAATGGTGTAAAGCGCGAAGCCATGAGCAGTGGATGATTGGAAACGAGTGATTTGCAGTGCTGAATCTCGTTATACGGGGTGTTCAAAAAGTCTCTCCGCAATGCCGTATGATTGTTCTCCTGCTTGGGTTACTTCCCTTCAAGTGGACTCTCCCAACGTTCCACTGTTTCGTATATCTCAGCCAGCGACAGTAGTATCGTTGGTGTGTGTCGTTAGGTGTTGACGTGAACATTGAAGTTTAGTTCCTTTGTTTCGTTTTTGTCACTGTTAAAATGCTAGCCATTAGAGAACGTGTTTTTAATCGAAAAAGTGTTCAAATCTGGCGGTAAATACACAGTTTCACTTCGTCAAACATTTAATTCAGTTTTCCCGGAGATAAAACTCCCACATCGCGATACTGTGCCAGATTTGATTAACAAATTTCGAAGTACGGGTTCAGTGGCAGATGCACCGAGAAGTGGTTGTCCTAGCGTTTTGTCTGAGGATGAACTACTCGATATTTCCGATAAAATGTCAATGATTCCGAACAAGTCAGTAAGAAAACTCGCCCAGGAAATCGATGTTGGTGTCGGAACGGCACACACAGCTGTAGGGAAGTAATTAGAACTTTTCCCATACAAAGTGACAGTCGTGCAAGAACTGAAAAATACTGATCAGGGCAGGAGACTGCATTATTGTCTATGGTTCAAAAATTTCGTTCAACAAAATGGAATGGATATTCTTAATGAACCGGTTTTCACTAATGAGGCGTGGTTCCATTTATCCGGGAACATGAACTCGCAAAAATCTCGTATGTGTAGTACTGCAAATCCATTGTGTATTCATGAGGAACCACTTCAGTCTGTGAACTTTTGATTGTAATTTCTAGACGTCGGATTGTCGGTCACATATTTCTCAACGAAACTATAAACGCACAACGATACTGCAGTGATATTCTGTACCCATTCATAGGAGGACTTGTGTTAAGTGAAATACTGAACAGTTATTTTCAACAAGATGGTGCAACCGCGCATACAGCTCGCGTTTCAATGTCACTGGTTGCTGATGTTTTTGGTGGTCGCATAATCTCACAGGGTCTTTGGCCTCCACGCTCGCCTGTCCTAACACCACCTGACTTCTGGGGTGCAGCGAAAGCAGCTGACTATGAAAGCCGTCCAAAATCCATCGATGAATTGAAAACTGCAATATCCACTTTCAGTGCTTCTGTTACAGAAGAAATGTTACAGCTTGTGTCTGGAAACATGATTAGACGAATTGAATTGTGTATTCAACAACAGGGGGGGGGGGGGGGGACACACATTCAACATTTAATGTGAAAATTTGTAAGTAAAAATGAATATTCAGTACATTAATAACTCGTATTTCACTGAGTTTCATTTCGGTGTACTCACTACGGCATACGGCACGCTGGGCTAACAATCAGTACGGCACTGCGGAGAGACTTTTTGAACACCCCGCACTTTGGGTTTGTTGAATGTGTCAAGAATGGTTCCTGCCATCATATGGAGCACCATCGGTAGACTACAGAGGAGATGGTGTGAAAGTATGCGGACAGATACGTACACATTTTACAGCTTTGTGTAATGCGTGCAGTAGAGGAACAGTCGGCTATACCAGCATGACAATGCGCCCTTTAATAAAGCAGCAAGGGAATGGTTTCTGGACATTCCTGAAACGGACCGACCTGCCGCGACTCCGGACCTGAACCACATGAAAAACATCGACTTCACTCCAGACCCTATCGCCGTACATCACTACCTTCTCTGGTGTCGTCTCTTGAGGAGGTATGGTCTGTCAGTGGGAAGAGGAGATACCCCTATGCGTGGGTCCTGTAAGATATCCTGGCATGAGTTGTCGCTGCCTGGGACTTGGTTACATACCGGTGTCGGTAAGATAAAGTCAGGCTTTTAAATTTATCAAAGCGACCATGTTTTCTTCCACTTATTTTTCTTGAAGACAGGTGCCTCAAAATTGAGTAGATTGAGACAAGTAACGAAAATACCACAGGTGAGAAGTTATTCACTTTCGATCAGGATACTGCCTCTATCTCGTTGGATCCTAAAGATTAAGGACTCTGAACCCACATGCAACGGCAGTATTTCAGTATAGGTTGCACAGTTTTTTAATGGTAGGTGAATGTCTTTCCAAATGAAGGTAATTAGAAACGGAACACTGCTGAGAAGGGGTGTAGATAGGGATGTAAGTTTCCTGGACCATGCTGAAAAGATTACCCTTATATTCACCAAATATTGTTTAGGGGAACCACTTTTTATGAGTGCCACATTTCCTAGACAAACAGAAGCTTCCCCTTATCCTACCATTTACATGTAATCTACCACCTGTTGCACTCACGACTCAAAGCCGTAATTTGTGTGACTTGACTGCATCCTACAAATAATTGACTAAGCTGGCCCCTTGACAATTACCTCGTATTGGGCCTTCTTTATTTTGGTTGGTATAACTCGCTTGTACTCCTCATTCCTTGCGACGTAAATTGTCTCTGCTAGTAACAGGGAACTGGACAAGCTTATGTACGAGGTAGCCGGACCGAAGCAGCAAACCTCTTCAGTAGCTGCTTGGGTAACACGGTGGATGATTAACTGATCAAGCCTTGTAACATTGGCCAACAAAACGTTGCTATGTTGGTACTACAACTGGATGAAACAAGGGGAAACTACAGCAGTTATATTCCCCTGTGGCATATGGCTCTACTGCATGACTTACAGATGTTTGCATCCTTCTGGTACAACTTTACAGATTTAAAATACACCCCCCATTCGGATCTCCGGATAGAGAATACTCAGGAGGATGTTTTCATCAGAAATAATTACAAGTTGATAATGGAGTTATACGCTGGAGGTAAAAACCGTGGAGGGAAAACCAAGGTTTGACTTGTCTTAGTCGGGGTACTGCTTCAACACGAAACTTTCTCAAATGAGAGGAACAGAAAAGAGACTATATTACGGAGACCAGCCAATAGTGTCAACTGGAGCAAAGAATGTATCAAACAAGTGTGCAGTTAATGTATTAATGCGACGTGTGTGGCGGAATTGCTTGGTAACACCTGTTGCTTGCAGCCATTCACATCCGCCACACCAGTGAATAAAGCATTCGGTGCAACTTCCGAAACTACACAACATTCTGATAAGATTCTGTGCTGAAGTGTCAGAAGAGCACTAATAATTTGACTGCTAATGAGAACTTTTTGACACGCTCATCGGCCCGAGCTTTAGGCTTTACACGCAGAAGTTTGTGATGTCGCAAGCACGATTCTCCACTGAAGCGGTCAGGTATTTCTTCACTCCCTGTCAGTGTAACTGCTAAAACTTGTGGTGAAGACCGTTCGGAAACGTTTCGGTCGTGAAGGTAAAACCTTCTATTGAACTGATGATCTCTCATTCCATTTTGACCATTGTCTCTTAGTATCACAACAGTGATTGCTTTCAAATCCCCGTCATGTTACAATGCAATTTAGTTATTTACGGAAGTTTTCAACGTACCGTTACGAGCTATGAAAACAAAGTCTACAGATAAAAATTGAGAAATACGAAATCTCATAAAGAGGTTTGTTGAGTTCCGTGCCATTCATCGTAGTGCATCGTACAGCTGGCAAAGAAAACTGCCCCGTGAGTGACTGACGACGTGCATCATCTAATGGCCCTGGTGAACTGTCTACGTTGTATTTCCAGGCGGGTGACTACTTGTGAAATCCCATCTGCGCACGCCGATCCTTGCTAAATGACAGGCTCAGATTCGTTCGTTCTCAAACTTATAACGACCTTAGATTGCAAACGAATGGAGAACTGATGAAGTCTAACAAAATATACCGAAAAACCAAACAACCACTTCTCTACAGAAGAATGTGTAATGCAACCTCGTGCAAAGAACGATACGATGGCTACCATCAGTACAAATCAAATCACTGCTATTTTCTTTCTCAGAAAAGTCACTGTATATACAGTCAAAATATGCCTAACCTGGATCATATCTGCAGGTCAGCCTATTGCCATTCGTATTATTACATATATCTTTGATGCAGGAATGACATGTACATTCAGTATTTATGTTAAGACATGTAGATTAGCGTCTTATGAACGTTCCCGAACAATACTCCTAGCACCAAAATGCACAAAACTGGCCCTCTGACCACAGATTATCGTAACATCGGACCTACTGTTCCAGCATGTCGAAGACATTTAAATCCAGTGCATGTTTGGATATCTGAATAGATGCAAGAATAAACAATTTAATACTCTCCAGTCATATTTCTTGAAATATAATGTAACTACTTCTAATCCTATCGAAGTAAGAAACTCACCATGGATCGACAAGAGACTACTATATTTATTCTTCTCGATGTCAGAAAAATCACCAGCATTGTCAATTTCGGCGTTCTAACTGGAAACATAAAAAAACCTACCATCTTGTGTCATAGGTCAGCAATGACTCGAATTATGTGTTTTAGGGCACCAACAGAATGTTATGAAGAGAACGAAAAAATGGTACAAATGGCTCTAAGCACTATGGGACTTAACATCTGAGGTCATCAGTCCCCTAGACTTAGAACTACTTAAACCTAACTAACCTAAGGACATCACGCAGATCCATGCCCGAGGCAGGATTCGAACCTGCGACCGTAGCAGCAGCGCGGTTCCGGACTGAAGCGCCCAGAACCACTCGGCCACTTCAGCCGGCGAAGAGAACGCGTAAGGCACAATACTATACACATAGTATTACATGTGAGTGTTAGGGCTCTTATTCTAATATTTACTAATATTAAAACATCTTCCAAACTCTCATATTTTAACTGCATTCTGTATATGGGCGATGGTTATACTTTGTTTGGAAGCTAGATCAGATAACAACTCCATAAACGAAGATATCCGAACATTTATTACAGAGATGAAAAAATATGATTCATATACAGAGTGGTCCATTGATAGTGACCGGGCCAAATATCTCACGAAATAAGCATAAAACGAACAAACTGCAAAGAACGAAACTCGTCTAGCTTGAAGGGGGAAACCATATGGCGCTATGGTTGGCACGCTAGATGGCGCTGCCACAAGTCAAACGGATATCAACTGCGCTTTTTTAAATAGGAACCCCCGTTTTTTATTACATATTCGTATAGTACTTAAAGAAATATTAATGTTTTAGTTGGACCACTTTTTTCGCTTTGTGGTAGATGGCGCTGTAGTAGTCACAAACGTATAAGTACGTGGTATCACGTAATGTTCCGGCAGTGCGGACGGTATTTGCTTCTTGACACATTACCCACGTTAAAATGCACCGTTTACCAATTGCGGAAAAGGTCGATATCGTGTTGATGTATGGCTATTGTGATCAAAACGCCCAACGGGCATGTGCTATATATGCTGCTCGGTATCCTGGACGACATCATCCAAGTGTCCGGACCGTTCGCCGGATAGCTACGTTATTTAAGGAAACAGGAAGTGTTCAGCCACATGTGAAACGTCAACAACGACCTGCAACAAATGATGATGCCCAAGTAGGTGTTTTAGGTGCTGTCGCGGCTAATCCGCAAATCAGTAACAGACAAATTGCGCGAGAATCGGGAATCTCAAAAACGTCGGTGTTGAGAATGCTGAATCAACATCAGTTGCACCCGTACCATATTTCTATGCACCAGGAATTGCTTGGCGACGACTTTGAACGTCGTGTACAGTTCTGCCATTGAGCACAAGAGAAATTACGGGACGATGACAGATTTTTTGCACGCGTTCTATTTACCGACGAAGCGTCATTTACCAACGGCAGTAACGTAAACCGACGTAATATGCACTATTGGGCAACGGAAAATCAACGATGGCTGCGACAAGTGGAGCATCAGCGACCTTAGCGGGTTAATGTATGGTGCAGCATTATGGGAGGAAGGATAATTGGCCTCCATTTTATCGATGGCAATCTAAATGGTGCAGTGTTTGCTGATTTCCTACGTAATGTTCTACCGATATTACTACAAGATGTTTCATTGCATGACAGAATGGCGATGTACTTCCAACATGATGGATGTCCGGCACATAGCTCGCGTGCGGTTGAAGCGGTGCTGAATAGCAATTTCATGACAGGTGGATTGGTCGTCGAAGCACCATACCATGGCCCGCACGTTCACCGGATCTGACGTCCCTGTATTTCTTTCTGTGGGAAAAGTTGAAGGATATTTGCTATCGTAATCCACCGACAACTCCTGACAACATGCGTCAGCGCATTGTCAATGCATGTGCGAACATTACGGAAGGCTAACTACTCGCTGTTGATAGGAATGTCGTTACACGTATTGCCAAATGCATTTAGGTTGACGGACATCATTTTGAGCATTTATTGCATTAATGTGGTATTTACAGGTAATCACGCAGTAACAGCATGCGTTCTCAGAAATGATAAGTTCACAAAAGTGCATGTATCACATAGGGAAAACAGAAATAATATGTTCAAACGTACCTACGTTCTGTATTTTAATTTAAAAAACCTACCTGTTACCAACTGTTCGTCTAAAATTGTGAGCCATATGTTTGTGGCCTTTACAGTGCCATCTATCACAAAGCGGAAAAAGTGGTCCAACTAAAACATTCATATTTCTTTTCGTACTACACGAATATGTAATAAAAAATGGGGGTTCCTATTTAAAAAAACGCAGTTATATCCGTTTGACCTATGGCAGCGCCATCTAGCGGGCCAACCATAGCGCCATCTGGTTTCCCCCTTAGTTCTTTGTAGTTGTTTCGTTTGACGCTTATTTCGTGAGATATTTGGCCCGGTCACGATCAATGGAGCACCCTTTATATAACAGGTGATAAAAAAATCAGTATAAATTTGAAAACTGAATAAATCACGGAATAATGTAGGCAGAGAGGTACAAATTGACATACATGCTTGGAACGACATGGGGTTTTATTAGAACCGAAAAAATACAAATGTTAAAAAAATGTCCGACAGATGGCGCTTCATCTGATCAGAATAGCAATAATTAGCATAACAAAGTAAGACAAAGCAAAGATGATGTTCTTTACAGGAAATGCTCAATACGTCCACCATCATTCCTCAATAATAGCTGTAGTCGAAGAATAATGTTGTGAACAGCACTGTAAATCATGTCCGGAGTTATGGTGAGGCATTGGCGTCGGATGTCTTTCAGCATCCCTAGAGATGTCGGTCGATCACGATACACTTGCGACTTCAGGTAACCCCAAGCCAATAATCGCACGGACTGAGGTCTGGGGACCTGGGAGTTCAAGCATGACGATTGTTATGCGCAGTCACTGACGTTTTGCTGTCCAGCGCCATCTGTCGGACATTTTGTGACCTTTGTTTTTCTTTGGTTCTAATAAACCACCATGTCATTCCAAGCATGTGTGTCAATTTTTACCTCTCTATCTACATTATTACGTGATTTATTGAGTTTTCAAATTTATACTGACTTTTTGATCACCCAGTATATACGAAAGTGATTCAGGAGCCAGTACAGCACCCAATATCATATATAATCTCTTTTGTATATTATAGTCTTTATCTGTCTCTCCCAGTTTTGTCAACTATTGCTTTTTCTGTACTATTCCTGAACGTCGTAGCATATGTCCCACTAACCTCCTCCTTCTTCTAGTAAGAAATTTCCACAGACTTCTTTCCTCACCTATTGATTTTAGCACTGCCTTATTTCTTTTTTAACATTCTTCGATAGCATCACATTTATTTGGCTGTCAGTTTCTTCTAACCCATATTTCTGATGGTTCTCGTTTCACTTCCGTACAACGCTGGGGAACAGGCACACATCTTCAGAACTTTTTCCACACAAATAGGCTGTTTGATATAGGTATCATTAGACATATGTAGTTGAAGAATGTTTTCTTCGGATATGTCAATCTACTTGTGATATCCACTTTCGTTAGGGCATCACATATAATCTTGCTTCCTGGACGACAGTTCCTTTACTGCTTCCACTACGGTGTTATTCCCAATTTTTTGCTACTCTTCGCACCTTCGTCTTTGCTTTGTCTATCCTTCAGCATCATTTTGTGCTTTGTATGCTACCCATATCTTTGAACCAAAGCTTGTAAATCTTCCTTACTTATGACCAGATCGATTATGTTGTATGAGAGACTTGTAATTGGTATCTGTTCCCATTAATTTTAATACCAGTAAGTCGCCACACTCGATTCTTTAAAGAATAGATTTCCCATGTAGAAAACTTCATATCTCCCGAACTGTCTCTCTTGCAGTGATAGAATTTCGTAGGAATATTCATTGGTATATGTCGATACTGTATGCAAAATGTGTTACGAATAGAGTTAGTAGTAAAGAAGTAAGAAAGTGAAACGTTAAGGGTGAGGCTGCCGTTTAGCATCATTAAGAGCGAAAATATATTAAGTGATAAACTTTTTTCTAGTCATAAATTTCTGTGGAATGACGGCGAGAAAGTGTTTCGTTAAGTTTCGAAATTACGTGTAAATTTTGTTGGAGGATGCTAAGTGGCCTCTTTCTCAAATAAAAACTAGAAACTAAACTCCTCGCCGACAGGCCTCGGAAGGTTCAACGATACCTACCGACATCCGTGTCATCATCTGTCGATAGACATCATTGGGTGCGGATATTTAGGTGTATATGGTCAGCACACCGCTTTCCCAGCCGCTGTCAGTTTTCGTGAGCAGAGCCGCTACTTCTGAGTCACCTAGCCCCTCAATTGGTCTCACAAGGGCTGAGTGCACGCCACTAGCCGACAGCTCTCGGCAGACCTGACCGTCACCCACCCAAGTGCTAGCCCAGCCCGACACCGATTAACTTAGTTGAGCTGACGGGAACCGGTGTTCCCGCTGCAGCAAGACCTTTGGCCTCTTTAACAAATACTGGACGAATATAGTCTGGGTAATTTGCGTGCCGTGAATTACGGTGCCTAAACACACATATACAAACTTTTTTCTAAGTATGGGTTGGTCTCAATAAGTAGATAATGACAGCATTTTAAATTTTTAAATTCTGTCAATAACTGTGCGAAGTAATGAACATAAAATTTTTAATGCTCTTGGAAGCCGTTAGATAGGTGACCTGCAACTGGGATCGTGCCCCGGTTCATTTCTTCTAATAGTCACTTAAAAACATGTATGTCAACACTGTAAGTGGTAAGGTGTCTCATGCGCTGCAAGAGACGAGATTAAGTCCCTAATCTGGCAATGAAAAACAACTCAATAAATAAGTAAATAAATAATTGTGGGCTGCACAAATTTTGTTATCACATACTTCGCCAACATAATTTCATTACATCGACGTTTATGTGTTCTACGTCAGTATATGCCCGAAGATGGTCAATCAAATTTTCTGTTACCGAATAAGTAACTCCAACAATTATGTTTTTCGGTTTAATCATCTTGTTACTTACGTATGAAGGTAACATTTCGCTTATTAGTAGCAGTTTTGAAAACAATTCTCTCAACCTGGCTTTAATCGGTTTACTCAGCTCATAGATATGAAAGCCATGGTTGTTACCTCGATATGGTAAAGCTAATTCTTACCTCCTCACTTGATCATTTGGTTTAAAATGTTGTATCTGAGCGAGATTGGGCGGTGGTTAATACGCTGTACACACATTCCACACAATCATATCCCCCGCTGGTCTCCGACTTTATAGTCATTCCCGTGAATCGTGTAACACAAATGCCTGGATGGTTCCTTTGAAAAGGCACGACTAATTCTTTCCCCGTTCTCCTTCTGCTGACATTATAAACCGATCCTTACCATGTCACTGTCGAAGAAACTGACACGAAGTTTGTAACGTGAAGTTTGATCTTTACAAAAGAATCCTGATGATTTTACTACCAGAAATCGGTCGGCAAGGGTAGAAAAGGTGGTGCTGTAACGCTCTTGATCAGCGGCCTTTGCGCCAATGTCCTGGATTAAATTCCAAACCTTTCGCCACAGTGTCTCATGATGTGGGCGCATGGGACACTGGTGATGATGATTCGTCTGCTGGATGTGGAGAGGAGTAGGCTACGTCCTCTCTCATCACCATCGTCATGCAAAACCGAAGTAACACTACACTGCATCCGTAACACTTACGTACATTCCGTGCCTACACGTACGACACATGTCTCACATATCCTCAAGGAAAGCGATCAGTGTGTGCGGAGGCAGAAAACTCTTTCCGACAGCTGGTGAATCCACTCCGTGGAATATCATAGCCAGCAGTGTCACACGACAATTACATTTTTAAAGAAATGTAAAATTTGTTGCTTTTACAAGGCATGACTCACACTCGAAAATTGATTTAGTGTCATCCAATAAAATCTTGAAAGTATAACGCTGGTACTTGTAGCAATAACTCTAGAAGTTTTTGAAGAACGGTTGATCAACACATTCTCGAATGTTGCTATGATTTTATTCACTTATTTATTTATTTACTAGCGTCATTAGTCTTCTGACTCGTTTGGTGCGGCCTGCCACGCACTCCTTTCCTCTGCCATTCTCTTCATCTCAGCGTAGCACTTGCAGCCTGCTTCCTTAATTATTTGCTGGATGTATTCCAATATCTTTCCTACAGGTTGCACTCTCTACACCTCTCCTCTCTCTAGTACCACTGAGGTTATTCCACGATGTCTTAACAGATGTCCTATTATCCTGTCCGTTCTTCTTGTCAGAGTTTCCCACACCGATTGCAAGGAGTAATTCCTCATTCCTCGTCTTACCAGTCTACATATTTCCAATATTCTTCTGTAACACCACATCTCAAGTGCTTCGAGGTTCATCTGTCCTGATTCCCCACAGTACATGTATCAGTACCATGCTATGCGTTGCTCCAAACGTACAATCTCAGAATAAATTTCTTCTTCAAATAAGGCCCATGTTTGATACTAGAAGACTTCTCTTGACCAGGAATGCTCTTTCTGCCAGTGCTAATCTGCTTTTTTTGTCCATTTTATTTCCTCCGTCATGGATTATTTTGCTTCGTATACTTCTGATGTTGCCCGCGAAAGGCAAAAGTCCTGAGTTCGTGTCTCGGTCCGGCACACAGTTTTAATCCGTCAGGAAGTTTCATATCAGCGCACACTCCGCTGCAGAGTCAAAATCTCATTCTGGAAACATCCCCTAGACAGTGACTAAGCCATGTCTCCGCAATATCCTTTGTTCCAGGAGTGCTAGTTCTGCAAGGTTCGCAGAAGTTTGGAAGGTGGGAGACGAGGTACTGGCAGAATTGACGCCGTGAGGACGGGTCGTGAGTCGTGCTTGGGTAGCTCAGTTGATGCTCAGCGTGTTCCGTCAGAAGGCTGCTCGCCCTCTGTCATAAAAAAAAACTGAGTAAAGGAATCAACGATCATCTTGAACGGATGTCTTGTGACGTCCGCCCAGACCAAACGCAATGAACAATACCGAACAAAAATGGGGAAAAAAGTTGGTAGAGCACTTGCCCGTGAAAGGCAAAGGTCCCGAGTTTGAGTCTCGCTCCGGTACACAGTTTTAATCTGTCAGGAAGTTTCATATCAGCACACACTCCGCTGCAGAGTGAAAATCTCATTCCAGTTACACATTGTTCTCATTTCTGCTACTTCGCATTACTTTCGTTTTTCTTCGAGTTACTTTCAATCTGTACTCATTAGAGCGTCCATTTCATTCAACACATTCTGTAGTTCTTCTTCATTTTCACTGTGGATAGCAATGCCACCAGCGAATTTTATTACTGATATCCGTTCACGTTGAATTTTAATCACCGTCTTCAACCTTGCATTTATTTAAGTCATTGCTTCTTCGATGTACAGATTGAAGAGAAGGAGCGGAAGACTACATCCATGTGTTACACTCTTTTTGATCCAAACGTTTCTTTCTTTCTGTTCCAGGCTTGTTGTTCCCTCTTGGTTCTTGTACATATTGTATATTATCCATCTTTCCCTATAGCTTACCCCTAATTTTCTCAGAATTTCGAACATCTTTCGCCGTCTGACATCGACGAACGCTGCTGTTGCTGTGAAACAGGATGTTTAAAAATGATTCATTCGATTTTGGAAGTGTGTATCTTCTACATGAATGAACACAGAAACTTGAGCTGAAGAAGCATGGGCTAGGAATTAACTCCGCTTTTTTCAAAGGAATCATGCAGTCGTTCGTTATAAATATGGCGAAAGCGCTTGAACACGGTGCGTCCTTCCAAATGGTCGAGTACGGAAGTAAGAATGGGTTCTTACATATTGAAAAAATCTCCCTGACGTAGACGCCAGTTATTTTGGGAAGCCCTTTAAAGTCAGAATTCGAATAGTAGCATTTTCGAAACATCTGAATAATGAGCGAGATATTACCAGGCATTCAAACGTACGTGTGTAAACAGTTGTATTAACAGTAAATATAGAAAGAAAAATATAATCTCAGGTTCACATAACTCAGAATAAAACTTCACAAACTAAGTGTTTACACCATGAAACTAACTAGAAAAGTAAGTAAGCAAATTTCAGAACATTATTCGAAAAATTGAGTGAGAGATTAAGGTGTAAAGACCCGTCGATGGGAAATTTTTTTTTTTTTTAAGATTTTAACATCGCGTCGACTACGAGGTGATTAGCTCAATGCTGGAGCAGAAAGGAATAGGGATGAATTCGGGTGCGCCCCTGGGCCCTCTTCAAGGGAATCATCCCATAAAATCACGGGAAACATAAATCGTGATATATGCACGAAGAATTGTACCCAGCTCCTGTTATAGTGCAATAAGTCTGTTGACCAGTGCTACACCTTGGCCCTCTAAGTCATTCAGAGACGTCCTTAGTGAAGCGAATTTACGAATGTGTGAGGGCTGTTCAAAGTAAATATCCATTCTTCGTTATTCATTGATATTTAATCCGTGGATATACAATCTATTTAAGTAGCTGTTAGGTGTGCTTCATGAATCCAATGCCATGGGTACTATGGCTGTCCTTCCATGAAGGGAGGCGCTACAACGCGCCTGCCATAGAGTTTCACAATTCGTTTTAAACACCCTCTGCTCTCTGCGCAGATAGACAGAGAGAGAGAGAGAGAGAGAGAGAGAGAGAGAGAGAGTTACAGAGAGACAGAGCGTATGCCGAGAGCAGACGGTGTTTAACACGAAGTATCAAAGTGTTGCAGACATATTTTAAGGACTTCCGTTGATGGAAGGGCGGTTGTAATATCTACGGCATTCGACATATGATGCACGCCGTAATAGGTATCTGGAGTTGAGACAATATTGTCTCGAAAGCGGCTGAACATGTGTGTGATAAATATCAAATTAAAATAAAAATTATCATTGCAAGGAAACTGAGTTTCGTTTGAATAAATGACTAACACCTGAGAGTCTTACGGAAATTTGACTTTTTGAAATGTACAGGGCTTTGGTCTTGACATAGGGAATGTAGAAGCTTTTAGCTTAATAATTTAGCGTTTGATGATTCCACGTTAGAAATTTAAAATTCCGGTTGGAGGGCCACGGAGTCCCAGTTTTGCATTCAGTATCGTTGTCCTTGTTTACTCGTCTTCGGTTCTCAACATCTAGTCATTGTGAATAACTGTCCAAGCGAAACGCCACTTGCGTTTCACTACCTACGAAAAAGATGGGATGGGAAATTAACAACGTACCAGTATTAAACGTAATTGCTGGCGCTCAGCTGACAAAGAGAAAGCAGGCTGTGCTGCGAGAAAGGAACATTGCCACCCTCTGATGCAAAACTCACGCTATCTTACAATAAAAAGGAAAAAACCTTGCCTCTCTCTCTTTCCTAGCTTTTACACTGTGGTAAAGGTCCCACTGGTCCACTGCACTGTTTTCATGATTTGGGACATTTTATTTATTTTAGCTTATATATATTTTTGCCAACAGCAATTTTATTTGTTCTCTACTAATTACGGCGGTATGTTATAGTATTTTAACTGTTCGTGTACCATATTTTCTGAGGTGGAGACTGGGGACCAGTCCATTTCTTTAAAGGAGTGAGAGAAATCTCCTAAAGGCCACACACAGGGTGGCCGGTGTATCAAATCAACGGCTGCTCTCACCTCCCTCTCCCGTAAGATACGCAATGTGCGTTACGCTATACGAGCAGGTTTATCAGACACAATTTGTTTGTGACGGGAATTATTATCATGCTACTTGACAGATACAAAACGTTGTGCGTGATTGTAACAACAGTCTCAAAAATGTTCTCAAGTGCGAGCGCAAAAACGTAACCGCCGTATTTAATTACCCACGAGCCGAAGTTTTTAAAATACTTGACGGCGTCGAACTATCAGAAAATTTTGTTTAAATTGCTCCTACGTACAAGCACAAGCTCTTGTAACGGCGTTATAATTTATAGCAGAATAGCTAATTCTGAGTTCGGTTGAGCATCACAAGAATAACATGGCGTGAAATGGCAAATTAAACGTATTCGTTAAGCATACTTCACGAAGTTTCATTAGACTCGGTATTGTTTTCAGTTTCTTCGCCATCTATAGTAGCAAACGCATCACTGATCCGTAAAACATTATTAGAATCGCAGTAAGGTTGAATGTATATTTTTAAAACATTATTTCAATTAAAGACAAGCGATTTGCAACTTATGGTGAGTCGCACAACAGTACTTGCTCGTTACATATTCATAAATAACACACCAGAACGAATTTTTCGCTCTGCAGAAGAGTGTGCGCTGACACTTCCTGGAAGATTAAAACTTTGTGGCGGACCGAGACTCGCAGGTTCGAATCTCGACGCGGCACACAGTTCTCATCTCTCCAGGCGTTTGATGAATGACATTTAGGCTGTCACCTCCTTTATCGTCGCAGTTACCAAGCACGTTGCTTTTGTGCGTGTTGGAACAGCTACTCTGCTATAGTTACAAATGAGTCATGGTAATTGACGGAACAGTTGTATCTGTTACGTGTAAAGTGATGCCTTGGGATCACATACGCCACTTGCGGATGGCTGCTAAATTTTCTGTCACGCGGGAACGAAGGAACATCACTAAAACAGAGCAGCATCATAATTCTGAAATCCATTAGTATTTGAATGAAAATATTTCCTAACAATTAATATATCATATAGCATTCATAAACACGAGTCTAGTCGTGATTACCGTTTTGCCGGCCGCGGTGGTCTAGCGGTTCTGGCGCTGCAGTCCGGAACCGCGGGACTGCTACGGTCGCAGGTTCGAATCCTGCCTCGGGCATGGGTGTGTGTGATGTCCTTAGGTTAGTTAGGTTTAAGTAGTTCTACGTTCTAGGGGACTTATGACCGAAGCTGTTGAGTCCCATAGTGCTCAGAGCCATTTGAACCATTTGATTACCGTTTTATTAATATTGTGATGACAGATAAGGAACAGGATTCCTCAATAGCTGTTAACATATTCTTTTATTATTAAACAGAAATTTTCTCTGTTCATATTATTCCTGCGCTTCAATAGATGAAATCTGTGGTGCGCTGTTGTTACTAGATAACCGTATCAAGATTCAGAGTTATAAACTACGCCGATCCTCCGGAGGATAATATTGCAAACCCAAATGTGCTGCAGCTGTAAGTAATTCGTTAGAAGAGTTGCCACTTCGTATTTATCTATATGATCGTGGAAGCGTTGAAGCAATATTCTTTGTTATGGATGGACATTAAACGCATTATGAAGGAAGCTTTTAGTACGCTTCTTTGTTTCGCTGTCTCAGGTTTTTTGGCCAATTTGTTTAATATTCATGTCGTCAGATTCTAAAAATCATCAAGTATGTCTTAACGGGCAGTGGGCCCTAAGCATATAAAACAACCGTAGTAACACTCGTAAATATCTGAGTGAGAATCACAAGAAAACAAGCAACAAATTTCGGAAGAATGAATTAGAATGTGGTCAACATTTTTCAGTATATTTTCTTTTAAAACCATTAGATTACGAAGTTAGATCAACAGTAAATCAGAAGCTATTAAAAGAACTCTAACCGTTGGATGCAGCAAGATCAGTGTCGTTGCGTTTGTTGTTCACTTGCATTCCGTAAAATTTCGTTGATTCCGTGATGATATTACATATTTTCAAGTGTCATGGAGAAGGGTAACGGTATGTTTGAGGTAAGGAATCCTGATACGGAAACGAGCAATTCAAAGGTTGTAAATGAATATCGTTCTGATACATCTGACAGTGCAATACATGTACCAGTAGTGTTGTTGCTGAGATTGTAGGGTGCTAGGGTAGGCAACTTTCAGAGGTGGTAGTATGGGCAAATCAGGAAAAAAGTCCACAAAATATTGGCTCTAAAATGCATACCTTAAGACAAATTGGCACTTGTTCAGTTGAAGCTATGTGTTACAGAGAAGGTGAACAAGTGTTCGTATGCATTTTACAGCCCATGTTTACTAGACATATTTTTACTTTTTAGGTCCACACTGCCGCCTCTGAAAGTTGTCTGCCTTAAAATCCCAGCAGCAACAGTACCGGTAAATGTGTCAGGTTTATCAGAGCAGTTTTCACTTATAACTTTCGACTCGGTCGTTAGCAGACGAGGATCCCTTATCTCAAAATGATATCATCTTTCCTTTTGTTTGTAACGTCATCACAGAATCAGCCTGCATAACAGTTAGGCAGATATTGGATAAGGAACAGGTGGACACCAGGCGATGTCAGGTATAAAATTTTCATATAATTACTAGATTCGCTTGCCTGAATAAAGTATCGAAACTCACATGTAGTTTAACATAACTGTACGACCTGAAAAACTGCATCTTCGCAGCCCAATATCTTGGCTTATAAACTAGCAGAAACATAAATGTTTCACTGCAGATAGTTAACATGTACATTTAGCAAGGTACTGAAAATTTCGGTAATGAATGTCAATAATGTCATGAGGTTAACATTGAAATAGTTTCGTATGCCAATTACTGCTTCATTCTTTATCAATAAAAAACTGGCTTCTTAGACTCGACGCCAAAGATTTTACCTGACATAAAGATCTTAATTGTTTGTATGTAGATGTTACCAATACTGCAATATTATAGTCCACCTGAATGTTAAAGTAACTGTGGTGAAACCAAAATTAAGAAAAAGAATTCACAACTAAAAGTGTTTAGACCATCTACCCGTAGGTTCTTGTAGTACAATTTTAGTGATAGTAGATAACAATCTGGGACAGTTATGGACATGATTCGACATTCTTTCAGATACCAAATTCCATGCCAGGAAAAGATGAGGCTTGGACATGATCAAATTTGTTATTGCTGATACCAGCGACAGAATTCATAATTTATGCAACTACAAGAAACTTTCGTGGGGCAGAACCTGTAGAACCTGTGGTCCGTCGGCGAAGATGTAGTTCTAAAACCAGCTGCATATTACCAACAATAGAAGTGTTTAAAGGGTCAAGAATAGTCTATTACCGCCTTAAGTATAATAACAACCATGGGAAGTAAATGTTTGCCTGACAGTTTGCCAACTTATCAGTATGACTGGCTACTGATGCGGAAAACGCAGTTTGATTACCTGTGCTAGTATCGAATCAGCTTGGTCCAGCTCGCTTCTGAAAACGGTATCCACGGCAGTGCAGTACAGAGGATGGTCCTGGCGGAATCATGATGATATAAGATGTGTAAAGTGTCCAATACAGCAATGGACACACCTCGTATTTCACAAATTGTTCGATATATCGAAGTAATGTGTCCGATTGCTGACAATTACGTGTTTCTACTGCATTAGAAATGAGGGCGGACGCAGCTAGGAGCAGGGAAGGAAAATTCCTCCTCATTTTTTCCCCTTCCCCCCCTCCCCCTAGAAAAAAAAGTTGGTTTTGAAACCAAACTCGCATTCTGCCGAGCCACACACACACACACACACATACACATACACACACACACACACATACTCACGTGTTAATTCATTATCAGTATTAGTACGTAGTTCCAAAACGTGTTATGCATGCTGACTAATAGCATGTACATCCATAGCCATTTCTGGCGAAACCTCAACATTAGTTCGCTGCTCAGCGCAGTGCCTTTGCAAATGAAAATGCAGATGATTCTGAGTGTTAAAAGCTTCCAACAGAATTGCATATTCATTGCACGATGTTTTTCCTCGTGTTGCCGTTTCTATCTTTCTTTTTACTTACCGTGACACAGACGTCTCAGTTTCCAAATTGGAGTGACACTTCATTTCTCTGCATACGTTAAATATTTTTATATCATTCTACTCTTCTTTTCGAGAGGTCTTGAATCCATATTCAAAACCTCTCGAAAAGCGGAGGAGAATGATATACAGATATTTAATGTGTGCAGAGAAATATTTTGCCGATATTGTGGTACATGATCTGAATGTGAGGGGCTAGACAACAATCTAAGCCCCGTTAAACGATATTTGCATGGCAATAGAATTGAAAGGAAATCGTGCTGCCAGTATTTCGCCACGCTTTATCGTCTTCTCACCTGTTTGAGGGGAAATTTAAAGTATGTTATATTATTTTGCTTCTTTGCAGACATTGCGAATTCCGAAAATTAGCATCCACTTATTGAAAAAATTATAATTTTCAAACATCGATAGATACGAATGTTATGGTTAGCTGTACAATTTTAGATATAATACCACAGTCAACGACAGTAACATTCTATCTTTCCACGATTTTAACTAAGTTGACTGTGTGCTCTCTTTGTAACATTGCAATATTTAAAGGACGTCATATCGCCGCTGACTGTAGAAATTATTTATTCCACAAATTCAATTTCGGCCTTTGGCCCATTTCAGGTAGTCCTGCAAAAGATTTTGCTTCAGCACATATTTAAATCCGACTTGCGTAGTAGCAAAATCTTTTGCAGTATTGCTTGAAAATGGTCCAAAGGGCCAAATTACAATCGTGAAATAAATAATTTCTACAGTCAGCGGTGATTATGATGCCCTTTAAATAATTCTACATGACTGTGAATCCCTATCGTAAGAAGTTAACTCATTATTACTTCATAACATACACTCTGCCTACGTTATACAAAACTTTATTATATACGAGCCAAGATTCTGTTTTCAAGTTGTAGTGCTTTCTTTGTTTCGGATAGGTGTCATTATCACATCTTGGTGTATAACCAAATACAGATTCTACAATCGTTGTGGTTTTAATTCTCAGTTTTTTGTGTTTGAATATTCTTTACTTAGCAATGCACCAAAATTCTGAACTGGTGCAAAACTGGAATTAAGATGATCAATTTTATCTTTATAACAAACTAAATTCGAAATTCTTCACATGTATAAACAAAGTTAAACGACTGGATTGTATTTTAGGACAATACTTAGTTTCTAATGTCTATTGTAGGATACAATTTTGGCTTCTTGGTATACTAGTACAATTTTTGACTTGTCTGTCAGTTAGAAAATCTTAAGTAAACACTTTTCTTGTGTCTTTCATATCTGTTTATGCTATACAGTCTACATTTCGGATTTCAAGCACATTTACTGGTGTTAGTATTTCATATATCTTTCTCACATCTTTTGGTAAACCATGAAACAAACAGATACAGCCATGAAGCAATTAAGTGGTACCAGAAATTCTAAATACAATGAGATCTTACAGTACACAACAAAGAAATTAAAAAATGATGACATCCGAGACTGAGTGAAAAATATGTAACCTAGATTACAGGTAAAATGTATAGTTTAACCCTATACCAGACTGAAACAGCGTATAACTATGATTTAACTCTGTAAATTTTCGTGCAAATTATATAGAGAACAAATCCATTGTTAAATATAGTAAGAAATACTGAAACAATATTCCCTCACTGTTGTTTAGCAAATAACACTCCACTGTCAATGTGGTGTAAGAGAAGCGGTATATTTAATAGTGCCTCATACCATAGTTTAAATTTTTTATTGTGTGCTCTAAGATCTCACCATTTTACTTAACTAATTTTTTGGGTGTTGTAGAGTCTTTACTTTATAGTAAATGGTGGAACAGGAGAAACATCTGTTTCTTTGTTTGGACATGGGTTATCAGAGACAATAATACTTTTTAAGATCAACATTATGCCACAACTGGTTCAATACGTAACGACCTTTTATTACAAGTTATTCTAAAATTTTGGGTATGATAAAACACCTAAGATTCCTACCACAAAGGCAAAAGACAGTTTTACGCTCTATCACTGTGAAAACTTTCAATCTTGAAAGGTATTTTAGGACATTTGAAAACGGTTTCATGGTACAGTAACGAGTAATAAAGGTCGTTACGGTGCTTGCGGCTACAAATGTAGGGTGTGTAACATAAAAAGTTTCACAAATATTGCAGTCGAGTCAGTTCCAAATCAGTTAAGGAAGTTGGTCGTGGTCTTCTCCATTATTTATTCTATTTGAGACTAGGTAGCAGACGAAGTATTTGGTTTGGGTATATACGTTCAACAGCTAAAATTTGTCGTTCTTGTCTCATTTATTTAAACACGATTCTCCGAATCTAGTTTTCAGAGTAGGAGCCCATATCTCAAGGGCTCGTTTTTTTAATCAGCGAAACTTTGGTTCGAGTTTGAAAGCTTTACTGATTACAAAAATGAGCGCTTGGGAATAAGGGCTCCGACTCCGAAAACTGGGCTCAGAGAATCAAATTTAAATGAATGAAACAAGAACGACAAAGTTTAGCTGTGGAACTTACATTTTCAAAACGAGTGAACTGGGGATGTACCTTGCTTGGGGTACTCTGTAACGTCTGTCACTCGAAAATTATCGGAAAACGGGTATACTATTTTTTGAAGAATTGCCTTGTTTCCACCAGGCTGTTATTTTAAACTGGTGCTTCATTAAGCACTGCTACACAGTTTTTAGCTGTGCTCATTCTAGAGTTCGTAATGGATGTGGATGCGTCATTCGAGTGAGCTGTATAAAACAAGTGTCACACGCCGTGCACATGTATGGGTAGTATGGTCCTCAATATACACGCTGTGCTGACGACCACGCTACGCATTTCTGAGCTTCACACGTAACTTTCGTTTTATACAACAACTTACGTGAATGATTTATCCACATCTACCACGAATTTGAGAAAGAGAAAACGGCAAAACCAGCTGACAGTGCTGAATGACAAATAAATAGCCTGCTGGGAGGTTGTTATGCCCCGCCGGAAGTCAGTCTAGGGTACCATTGCAAAAGTTTGTGAATAAAAGTGTCTGGATCGCTTAATATATCTGTTTATTTATTACGACATTTCGGCTACCGCCATCATCAGATCAAAACTCTGGGTCTGTAAAACAAGTTACAGGTTTTGATTGACAGTGACACTCTGCGTTGCTCAACGTAGTAGCCGAAACGACGCGCTAAATAAAGAAATACATTCAGCGTCATATATGGTTTTATTCACGAAGTATTTACAATGGTCACGGGCTAAGACAGGAAACGAATTTTTTTATTAATAATTCGCCAGTGCTTAGGCTGGCAGCAGGTAGTGGATGGTGAAACAATTGTTGGGGCGGACTGCATTTATTGTTGGCTGGCAGCGAGTCGCAGGCGCGGCGAAGCGCAGCGCAGGGCGGCGCGGCGCGGCGCCACTCACCTGTGCCTTGGCTGCGATTGAGTAGAGAGCGCTGAGGAGCGTATCTGGGGGCGGCCGGCGGTCGTGTGGGGGCCAGCAGCGCACGCCGCCCGCTTATAAAGGCCGCCGCCGGCCACGTGACGCCCCCACCAGGGGCGGCGCCGCCCCCAGCCGCCGCCGCCGCCGCCGTCGCTGCCGCTGCCGCCACCGCCGCGCGCAGTCCCGACGCCCCCGTGTAATTGGCTGCCGGCGATTTTTAACTGTCCATCTGTTGCGCTCGCGCCGCCGCTGGCGAGAAGGTATCCCGTGGAACGGAAACCACGCTTCCCGCTTTGATATCCGAGTGCAGATTGCTAGCCGGCTGGCGCTACAGTCCTGTGACGTCTGCCCCCCTCCCCCCCTCCCAGTCTTTGATGGGTGTAATTGCCCTACTTAGCATCTTAAAAGAAGTCCTAAATACTGTCGTTACCATGAGCCTGTCGGGGTTACAAATTACATACCGCCACCCGCCTCCGGTGCAGTGCTGTCGAGACACCGTATCATCTTCCTATGGCCTTTAGAAGTCCTGCACATTTTGACGTCAAAACGTCTAATAGTTTCGTCGAACTTTATTGTGTGAGAAAATACCGTCACATTCCAATCGCTAATAACTAAGGAACTAATAATGTGTAAAAAAAAAAAAAAAGGCTGACCCAATAACGGATAGATTATGTCTGTTTGTCGCGCAGCATTGGTCTTGCTTGTGACGTCTTCGCACCAGTGTAGGTGCATGTGTTATTGTTACGAATTAGATTTGTGTAAAGTTTAAATTGGTGTAGCATACACAATGCGTTTATCTAGGGCATTGATTTGCATATTATTGTGAAGAGCTTGCAGAGCACTACTACAACCCAAAGTGAGACAATAATGCTGGTTTATACAGCTGCCCAAAACTATGAGTTTTATGCAACCCGCAATTTTTTCAAATACCACGCAAGAGGTTCATATTCTCTCACTCGCTATTTGCAAGCCACTAGTCCTACAGAAGACTGTCTCCAAAGAACTTTTGACTCATGTCCGCTTGCTTAGTTCAGTGCTGCCGGCACGGTAGCTCAGCGTATTCGGTCAGAGGGTTACGCACCCTCTGTAATAAAAAAAAAAACTGAGTTAATCGATCGTCCACCGATGTCTTACGACGTCCGCCCCGAACAGACGCAACAAACAAAAGCGAACAAAATGAGACTAAAAAAAAAAAAAAGTGGTAACGTCATTGCCTCCATGCAGCGGGTCCGGATTCGATTCCCGGCCGCATTGAAGATTTTCTCCGCTCGTGGAGTGGGTGGTATCCTGTCATCATAATTTTGTTCTCAATTCCAGCACGCAAGTCGCCCAATGTGGCATCGACTGAAATAAGACTTCCCCGGATGGGGCCTCCCAGCCCACAATGCCATACAATCATTTCATTTTTTGACTCATGCGTAGTCATCTGCTAGGAATTATTGAATCCCACTCCATTATCCACGAAGTGCTAAATGTTTAGATTCTCGTCTATACCTATGACCGATGGGTCATTGTCTTTAAATGTTCTTTGAATGTCGAATGTGTAGTAGTATGCAGGGCAGTATTTTCCCTATATCTTTCTCTAAAAGTCCTACCAGTTTTGCTATGCATATGGATTCACAATGAGCACAGGTTATCTTGTACAGGCCATAATGTTGTAACGGACAGAAATGTTCCACTGAATGTGTCAGCAATTTCGACAACGTGTTGTTATTCTTGAATCCTACATTAACATTAACTTTACGAAAGAAATGTGCCACATCATTTGACAGAGGGCCAATGTAATACTGGTAAAACTTTTTGGTCTCTTTCTACATCGCTCTAAAGAAACCTCGTGTATTAAATCAGAACTCTTTTTGACGATCTTTGAATATGTTTGGTAGATTAATTCTGGCTGAAACCCATTACTGACCGCTATAACCTTGAAAACATGTTTTTCCCGTTCTCTTTCATCAACTTCTAACGGAAATTTATAAGTCTGCTGACTGAACTGTAAAAGAAAGAAGTTTTATACCTATCATAATGAGCAGAATGACGTGGAATAATCACATCTGTAGCCGCTGGCTTCCTAAAAATTGCAAATTTGTGGCTTTCACTATCATTTATCAACGTAATATCCAGGAAATTAATTTTCTTCTTTACTTTACTTTCATATGTAAACTGTATACTGGGATGTAGAGTGTTGAACGCCTCAAAAATTCTCTTTAACCCCTCGTTCTCTTCATTAAATAACAACAGTGTATCATCAACATATCGATAGTAGTACATGATTAAACTACTTAACTCCTGCTGCTGCATAAAACATTTTTCTTCCTAATGGTTGACAAAAATATTTGCTAGTGTACCTGGGAAACAACACCCCATTGCTAATCCATCAGGCTGCTTGAAAAATTCTCCTCTAAAAGAGAAGTAATTATATGACAGGACTAGCTCTGATAGTTCTAAAAATCATCAGTTTCACCTGTGGACCTACGTCTGTACTTCATAAAATTCGGTCCTACAAGAGAAATGACTTCATTTATAGGAACATTTGTGTACAAATTTATGATGTCTAGTGACATCCATATGTATTTATCAGGAATCTGAACATTCTTAACTTTCTCAACCAGCTCATGTGTATTGTTAACTGAGAATTATCGCTCAAACACGTAGTTAGTGGCCAAAATCTCATTTAACTTACTGCACAGTCTATAAGCAAGACTGCCTATATAATTAACGATGGTCCTCATTGGGGCATTCAGTTTATGAATCTTTGGTTGTACCTGTAGACAGGGTGCATGTGCATTCATTACTTCGAGAAACCTGCAGGTTTTCTCATCAAATAAGAAAGTAGTCTTTCTATTAGCATTTTGGACTTGTTTAACAAACTTCTTAGTGGGGTCATGGTCAAGTTGTGAAACCATATCGTCTTAAAAAACTCTTTAACCTCGTCACAATATTCAGCAATACTTAATATTGCCAAAGCATTTCCCTCATTAGCTTTCACAACTAATGCTTGGTTCTCTTTCAATGTAGAATTAATACAACAAACTAAGTTTACATCAGTATTTGTCTGACCCTTATTCATCCTCTTATTCATAGTAACACGTCGGTTAATTGACTCAGAAGGTCTCCTGGTAATAAAGTCATGCTTCCCCTTATGAAACTATAAAAATTGAACGTACTTTTAATCTCTGATAACATTTATTTAATGTCTTTATTCCGCACCTTTCTATTCACAGCGTATTTATTACCATTCTATAGTAATCTTAATTTATTATTACTCAAAACAATGTCAGACCTGTTAACTACCCTGTCATAGATTTCATGACCGCTATACGTATGCTCTGTCCTATAACCATATGTTGCCTACGTTTTAATTTACAGATCTTCTTTCCACGATTTCTAACAACAATTTGCAACTTAGTATCTACTACATTACTGATGTAACGCACTGTCCTATCAAGTTGCTGAGGATTTAACGTCTTACAAAGTTGCAGGTGATCTAAATAAACCTGTTTTGAAAGGCAATCATGTTTTTGATGTAAGTTCTTAAGTTCAAGTTTTATCCATTACCTCTCACTGGTCTGCTATGGATTTCTTAGGTTTAATACACATGAGTAGTTTTCGAGTGCGTTGCTGGTCAGGAATCTGACGTGAACGTTGTTGCAATTAGCCTCTAGTTAGGTGTTTGGTTGTAGAACTGTGTATGTTATCCATAGAATTGTATCTAGATATGTTTAAACGGTGCTTTCTTTAACATGCAATTACTTTAGTCATATGTGACACATTTAGTGATTGTGTACCTGTATTCAACTTCGCGTGGATTTGCATTAAATAACCTTAACATAAGTTCCACTACATACGACCCATGGCATTGCCAGTGTTTTTGTTGTAATAGTGTATCTATTGCCAACTTATTCAATGCTGTCACACGGACACAGTTTGCGTCTCACAGAAAAATTAAAATTACTTAAGGTTTAATTAAGAGCATGGTGTGTGGCCTCCTCACTGGTCAATTAATAATGTGGCTTGACTTTGACACAATATGTATGACTGGTATTTTCGTCTAAAAATTTAATTGCTTGCATGTAATGGCTTTTGGTTTCAATGTCATCGAAGGGCCTAAGTGTGTACTGGTTGCAATGCATTTATTCATAACTATAAGTTATTTTAGATCTCAATTATTTCTTAGTGATCACTTGTTTAACACACATGAGTACTTTTTGAGCGGTGTGCTACTCAGTAAGATTCTCTTGTTTTTCACGTATATACAGGGTGGTCCATTGATAGTGACTGGATCAAATATCTCACGAAATAAGCATAAAACGAAAAAACTACCTAGAACGAAACTCGTCTAGCTTGAAGGGGGAAACCAGATGGCGTTATGGTTAGCCAGATAGATAGCGCTGCCATAGGTCAAACGGACATCAACTGCGTTTTTTTTAAATAGGAACCCCCATTTTTTATTACATATTCGTGTAGTACGTAAAGAAACACGAATGTTTTAGTTGAACAACTTTCTTCGCTTTGTGATAGATAGCGCTGTAATAGTCACAACCGTATAAGTACGTGGTATCACGTAACATTCCGCCAGTGCGGACGGTATTTGCTTCAAGATACATTACCCGTGTTAAAGTGGACCGTTTATCAGTTGCGTAAAAGGTCGATATCGTGTTGATGTATGGCTACTGTGATCAAAATGCCCAACGGGCGTGTACTATGTATGCTGCTCGGTATCCTGGACGACATCATCCAAGTGTCCGGACCGTTCGCTGGATAGTTACGTTATTTAAGGAAACAGGAAGTGTTCAGACAAATGTGAAACGTCAACTACGACCTGCAACAAATGATGATGCCCAAGTAGGTGTTTTAGTTGCTGTCGCGGCTAATCCGCACATCAGTAACAGAAAAATTTCGCCAGAATCGGGAATCTCAAAAACGTCGGTGTTGCGAATGCTATATCAACATCGATTGCACCCGTACCATATTTCTATGCACCAGGAAATGCATGGCGACGACTTCGGACGTTGTGTACAGTTCTGCCGCTGAGTACAAGAGAAATTACGGGGTGATGACAGATTTCTTACACGCGTTCTATTTAGCGACGAAGCGTCATTCACCAACAGCGGTAACGTAAACCGGCATAATATACTCTATTGGGCAACGGAAAATCCACGATGGCTGCGGCAAGTGGAACATCAGCGACCTTGACGGGCTAATGTATGATGCGGCATTATGGGAGGAAGGATAATTGGCCCTCATTTTTCTGATGGCAATCTAAATGGTACAGTATATGCTGATTTCCTACGTAATGTTCTACCGATGTTACTACAAGATGTTTCACTGCATGACAGAAAGGCGATGTACTTCCAACATGATGGATGTCCGGCACATAGCTCGCGTGCCGTTGAAGCGGTGCTGAATAGCATATTTCACGACGGGTGGATTGGTCGTCAAAGCACCATACCATGGTCCGCGCGTTCACCGGATCTGACGTCCCCGGATTTCTTTCTGTGGGGAATGCTTAAGGATATTTGCTATCGTGATCCACCGACAACGGCTGACAACATGCGTCAGCGCATTGTCAATGCGTGTGCGAACATTACGGAAGGCGAACTACTCGCAGGTGAGAGGAATGTCGTTACACGTATGCCAAATACATTGAGGTTTGCGTACATCATTTTGAGCATTTATTGCATTAATGTGGTATTTAACGGTAATCACGCTGTAACAGTATGCGTTCTCAGAAATGATAAATTGACAAAGGTACATGTATCAAATTGGAACAACCGAAATAAAATGTTCAAACGTACCTACATTCTGTATTTTAATTTAAAAAACCTACCTGTTACCAACTGTTCGTCTAAAATTGTGAGCCATATGTTTGTGACTATTACAGCGCCATCTATCACAAGGCGAAAAAAGAGGTCAAACTAAAACATTTATATTTATTTACGTACTACACGAATATGTAATAAAAATGGGGGTTACTATTTTTAAAATAATTCAGTTGATATCCACCGGCTGGAGTGGCCTAGCGGTTCTAGGCGCTACAGTCTGGAACCGCGCCACCGTGACGGTCGGATGTTCGAATCCTGCCTCGGGCATGGATGTGTGTGATGTCCTTAGTTAGCTTTAAGTAGTTGTAAGTTCTAGGGGACTGATGACCTCAGAAGTTAAGTCCCATAGTGCTCAGAGCCTTTTGAACCATTTTTTCAGTTGATATCCGTTTGACCTATGGCAGTGACATCTAGCGCGCCAACCTTAGCGCCATCTGGTTTCCCCCTTCAAGCTAGACGAGTTTCGTTCTTTGTAGTTTTTACGTTTGACGCTTATTTCGTGAGATATTTGGCCCGGTCACTATCAATGGACCACCCAGTATATTGTTGATTCATCCATTATGATACACTGCATCGTTGTGTGCTACTTAGTATCCCTGTGCGTGATTGTGTCTTTCGCACATGAATGTTTTCATCATGAACAGTTTCCTTGTGGACGTCTTTCATACGTTCTACATATGTTATGATCTCTGGTTGGTCTTACATTCAGTTTTATAACATGTCTTGGATATTTATTTTGTAGATATGACATAGTGTATGACCCTCATCTGTGTACAAGTAAGCATATTACACTTTGACATGACTCATAGGTCATGTTCCTTCTCTTTACTTGTTTGTGATGTCTTGTTTCCTTCCATTTATCACCTGCTACAGTTATTTTGTCTTACAGTACGTTATTTCGTGGTTGTGCAGATAATTTACGTCCGACTGTTCTTTAAAGAACTTTTTAATAGATAGTATAACTGTACAATGTACTGAATGGAAATTCGTTATGGTATATTTTAGATATGTGACTATGGATGTATCTGTTTTTTCTATCGAATGTTTGGTGTAAATTCACTTGTAGAGTCTTGCCATTGTTTCTCACTCTGTTTTTAATCTGTTTCTATGTAACTTGATTCATAAGTTGATAATGCTATCGTTACTTTTTTTATGCCTACAGGCCTGAATATGGCGCAAAGAAGCGTTGAAACTGGTTGCAAGAAAATAAAATAAAATCATAAGGACGGCTGTAGGTGTTTCATTTTGTCACAATAAACTTTAGACGTTCTACAGTATATATTCACTGATTTCCCGCCTTCGTCAAGTAAAAAACGAACGACAGGAAGTTGTTCAACTAATGTGGACGTTTCATGAGGACTTGGCATCTTGAAATGGATTTTTGAGGTTATAAACAAAAAAATGTTGATGCATCAGCTGATCAGGGCTCACACCAGTGATGCCAACTTAAGCCATAAAAGTACCAAACATGCCCTACTAACAGTTTTTTCCCCAGGCCAATTTGTCTCTTTAATTACTGTATGTGCCTTTGTACTTTTTCTTGAATAATCCGAAAGCTATGGCCTCTAGCGAAAACTTGTCTCACTACAAAAGTTAAACTACCTTAAATGTCATACAAGAAGATTTGGTTCATTTTTATCTAGGACTAACAGTTTGTGCATAGCAAACGAAAGAACATGAAAATCTTGCATGTGCTGCTTGAAGGTGTTGCGGGCTGCATAGAATTCGTTGGCAGGGGCAGCTGAATCAGCTTGTATAAGAGAATACAATCGAAATTCGATACTAAATTGGAAAAAACAAAATAATGAAAGACGTAATTTTATATGAGACATAAATATTCTCGGAATTCTATAAAACGCATGTCAGAGGAAATATCGCGTCGAAAGAAATTCAGATAGCATAAAAAGTCAAGTGCCGAACGAATGAGAGACCTACAATATCGTCGAAAAGAAAACGAAGAAACGGCGCAAAGACATTACGTAGTAGGCCCATTGCGCATACAGTGCACAGCGACAGACCTTACTTGTGAAGCGTCTACTCTGTAATCAGTGTACGGCGCTGTGTAACGGACTGATACTTAAATTATATATTAGTGCGAAACAGCTTTAATAATTTTATCCAGACGTTTTCACGACAAATCTACTTCGCACACTGGAAATGCCGACACAGAAATATTTATCCTTGCGACTCGCCTTACTGTAGTGTTCTGTCCCCGCTTGTTCTAGCCTTGCTAGGTTAAACGACTCATTGCAGTCATATTACTTTTGCAGATACTATTTGTCTCTAATCATTTCGTAAATGCAATAGATGTTCCAGACGTGTGTCACAAACTAGTCACGTCTAACATCTACATCTACAGCAGCATACATACTCCGCAAAACCACCGACGGCGCGTGGCGGAGGGTACCTTCTACCACTACTAGTCATTTCCTTTCCTTTTACACTCGCAAATAGAGCCACGGAACAACGGCTGCCTGTTTGCCTCAGTATGAGCCCTAATTTCTCTTATCTTCATGGTCCCGACGCAAAATGTACATTGGTGGCAGGCAGCAGAATTGTTCTGCAGACATCTACGTATAGCGTGCGAAAAGAATGAACACTTATATCTTTCTGTATGAGCTCTGATTTCTGTTATTTTATCGTGTTTCTCTAAATTTTCTCATTAGTGTTCCTCGAAAAGCATGTGGCCTTCCGTTCGTCTGAGTCCCCAAAGCATCTCCGTATTACATTCGTGTTTTTCTCGAAAGTACCGCTAACAAATCTAGCAGCCCTCTAAATTGCTCTGAAGTTTTCCTTTAAACCAACCTGGTAGGAACGAAAGATCCGAGCAGTAATCAAGAAAGTGTCACATTAGTGTTTTATACGCGGTCTCCTTTACACATCAACCGCACTTTTCTAGAGTTCTCCCAATAAAACGAAGTGAACTATTCATCTTCCCTACTACAGTCCTTACATGCTCTGTCCTTTTCATTCTAACGTTTCCAATATATCGTTGTCTGCCTCCAGTAGCTGAGTGGTCAGCGCGACAGAATATCTATCCTAAGGGCCCGGGTTCGATTCCCGGCTAGGTCGGAGACTTTCTCCGCTCAGGGACTGGTTGTTATGTTGCCATAATCATCATCATTTCATCCCCATCGACGCGAAAGTCGCCGAAGTTGCGTCAAAACAAAAGACTTGCACCCGGCAAACAGTTTACCCGACAGGGGGCTCTAGTCACACGATATTCTTACTGTAAAGTTTTCATTGTAACTTTACGGTTAAATATTTAATCGACGCGGCTCTGTCAAGGAGCCCATTATTTATACTGTATTCGAACATTAATGGTTCGATTTTGCTTCTCGTCTGCTGTAATTTACATTTTTCTGCGTTTAGAACTACTTGCCATTCATCACACCAACTAGAAATTTTGTCTAAGGCGTCTTGTATCTTACTTCAGTCATTCAAACACGACACTTTGAGGTACTCCACAGAATCATCATACAGTCCCACACTGATGCTCATCCTGTCCACCAGATCATTTATAGAGAATAACTGCGCTCCTGCCACACTTTCCTTGTGGCCCTCCTGACGATACACTTGTCTCCGATGAACACTCGACTTTAAGGAGAGCATATTGTTTTCTGTTACTTATGTTTTATAGCCACTCGCATACGAGCATCAGGGATCCTTTTACACACGCTCGTTCCTTTTATAACAGGTTAAAAGTCTGCAGTGGGGTACCGTACCAACCACGTTTCGGAAATGTAGACATATGGAATCTTCCTGTTGCTCATTTAACCCCTTGTTACATTTCTGGTCTTTTATGAAACTAACATTTATTTTAACAATTCCCATATTTCATATAAAATCACGAATTCTCGTTTTAAAGCAGAAAAATTAAATAAAAGTATTTTAAGAGCCAATGGAATAGAAATATGCAAAGTAGCAGGGGCTTTATTCAAAGAGTTTCTAACGAACGCCCCTTTTGCTTCATAACTACGCTACTGGCCATTAACATTGCTACACTAAGAAGAAATGCAGATGATAAACGGGCATTCATTAGACAGATATATTATACTAAAACTGACATCTGATTACATTTCCACGCAATTTGGGTGCATGGATCCTGAGAAATCAGTACCCAGAACAACCACCTCTGGCTGTAATCTGGCCTTGATACGCCTGGGAATTGAATCAAACAGAGCTTGGATGGCGTTTACAGGTACAGCTGCCCATGCAGCTTCAACACGATACCACAGTTCGTCAAGTGTACTGACTGGTGTACTGTGACGAGCAAGTTGCTAGACCACCATTGACCAGACGTTTTGAATTGGTGAGAGATCTGGAGACTGTGCTGGCCAGGGCAACAGTCGAACATTTTCTGTATCCAGATAGGCCCGTACAGGACCTACAACAAGCGGTCGTGCATTATCCTGCTGCAATGTAGGGTTTTGCAGGGATCGAATGAAGGGTAGAGCCACGGGTCGTAACACACCTGAAATGTAACGTCCACTGTTCAAAGTGCCGTCAATGTGAACAAAAGGTGACCGAGACGTGTAACCAATGGTACCCCATACCATCACGTCTCATGTGATACGCCAGTATGGCGATGACAAATACACGCTTCCAACGTGCGTTCACCGCGATGTCGCCAAACACGGATGCGACCATCATGATGCTGTAAACAGAACCTGGATTCATCCCAAAAAATGACGTTTTGCCATTCGTGCACCCAGGTTCGTCGTTGAGTAGACCATCACAGGCGCTCCTGTCTGTGATGCTGCGTCAAGGGTAACCGCAGCCATGGTCTCCGAGCTGATAGCCCATGCTGCTGCAAACGTCGTCGAACTGTTCGTACAGGTGGTTGTTGTCTTGCAAACGTCCCCATCTGTTGATTCAGGGATCGAGACGTGGTTGCACGATCCGTTACAGCCATGCGGATAAGATGCCTGTCATCTCGACTGCTAGTGATACGAGGCCATTGGGATCCAGCACGGAGTTCCGTATTACCCTCCTGAACCCACCGAGTCCATATTCTGCTAACAGTCATTGGATCTCGACCAACGCGAGCAGCAATGTCGCGATACGATAAACCGCAATCGCGATAGGCTACAATCCGACCTTTATCAAAGTCGGGAACGTGATGGTACGCATTTCTCCTCCTTACACGAGGCATCACAACAAAGTTTCACCAGACAACGCCGGTCGACTGCTGTTTGTGTATGAGAAATCGGTTGGAAACTTTCCTCATGTCAGCACGTTGTAGGTGTCGCCACCGGCGCCATCCTTGTGTGAATGCTCTGAAAAGCTAATCATTTGCATATCACAGCATCTTCTTCCTGTCGGTTAAATTTCGCGTCTGTAGCACGTCATCTTCGTGGTGTAGCAATTTAAATGGCCAGTAGTGTATTACATAAACCAAACGCATGTATTGTTAATTTTTTCGCGTGTGTTACTTTCGTTTTTATTTTTACATTCGTCCATAATAATAAAGATGAAAAACTGCACATTTGTCTGTTGTTTCTCCTCCTAGTTCTGATGATGGATAATGATGGTAGATACCGATAAAACTTTTATGTGAGTCCATGAATGAAAATATGAAATGCACAAATTGCAAGGGGTCCACTTGTACATAGAGCCCGATGTTGTAATACAGTTAATGAAAAATGACCTGAAACGGTTGTCGTATGTAGAAGAGATTGTATCTTTGACACAACTGAACCAAAGATGTCGCCTTAGTGTCAGAACCGAATGTAAGAAAGAGCGCGCGAAGCGCAGTAGCAGTTGCCATTGTACTCTGTTATAGGTTGGCTATGAGACTTAAAGCTAGTGGCTATCTGTGACAGTTTAGTTGTTGGTCTGTGGATGCAGCATAATACAGTTTTTATAAAATAAAGTGATGAATGATATTGTTTGTGCTCGCACAGAGCCAGTAAATGTTAGGTCGTAGTTATTTCTACAGAAGTGCAAAGTGTGTATTATTAATTTGTGAGGCTATAAGATTATCACGAATTGCAGTGATACTGATCGTTAACAAATATTGACCATTGTCCATGGCAATTACAGAAGAATAATGAATTTATACTGTAGTTCAAAGGGAAAGCAACTGGAACAAATTGGTAAGTTAATGAAATTTAGTATATTCAGTTTTAAGTATGCAGCAACGCGATATGTGGATTTGGATGAATTTTACAATATTGACCGTTGAATGTAGGAGCCAAGTATTTTCCATCAGATTTAATGTGTAGGTTGATTAGGTATATCCGATTTGTAACATTTTGTGTGTTTTGAAATCCTGATTCAGAGAAGTCAAATTTTGGAATCTATTTTGTCAAACGATGTAATTTTTTTCTCATGCAACAATCCGAATGTTTTTAATTACTGACAATTGTACAACAGTTGAGAAGTTCACTGATTCTGAAGTTAACGTGAAATGTTTAATATAAGCTTCTATTTAGGTGAAACTTTATTTGGAACATAGTTTTCAAACTGAAGCATTCGGTGTTAGCATATCCCCTTTATCAGGACCTCATTTCTTCCATGTCATGTTTATTTAAATCCAATGAATGTTTTTCTAAAAGACATAATTTTTCAATCAGAATAATAAAAATATTAATGTCCCAGAATCAGAAAAAGTATTAAAGTCTGTAAGAGTTTCAATGTAGGCAGCATTGCAGAGCGCTGAGCCATTATCCAGTATTTTCACTGAATAGTTGCAAAGTTATTCATTTATAGGCTAATCTACTGATACTATCTGTATGAAGCTATTTTACTGTCGGCATTGCACTTCGCTGTGCCAAGACTGAATATTTTCTGTGTCTACTGTGGAGAGGACAGTATACCAAGATTACACCCGTTGTGACTCTAAAACTAAGAAAATTTATTTCATTGTTTATTTGCAGAGGGAATTTTGTCAGTTTACTATGCAGGGCCATAGAACTCGGTGCTCACGAGACTGGGTAAATTTTAGAGGGACTGATTTCATTATGGGCCATGCTTATTGATTTTCCAGATTAAGTTGTTTAATTTTTTTTGGATTACAGTAAGAACATTTTCGCAACAACACATGATACACTAAATTTGCATTATATAAACATTACGCATTTCACATTCATTGGAAAACAGACACATAAACTTTTAAAGAACGTTAAACTTTTATAAAGAACGTTACAAAATAAATAAACCTATCACCGTCTCCGGTCAATACGTAATTTTTTCCAAATACTAACCTTTATTGTAAGTCAGAAACGCCTCTCTTTTGCAGCGACGTTATAGGTTTTACAGGGCATACCTTCCATTAACTAAGTCCACAGACGAAAGCAGTGCTCAACTTATCGGTACTTTTCCATACTTTCTTCAACAACGAATTTGAAGAAATTGACGTATATTAGTCGATATACGGGGTCAAAATACCTCGATACAGATAATTTCCTTCATCCTTGAGATATTTTAATTAATATTCATAAGTGAAAGTGAGTAAAGATGCCTCTATAACTTCGATAATACTTTGCTCCAACAGAAATGGATTCTATATTTGTAGTGTACAAATGAAATGCATTAGTGCGATTAACATATCAACTAAATTGTGTTCAGTTGTCAATCAGACATTTTTATAGTGATATATGTTGTTGACTTCTTTTAGTCCTTCTGTTCCCATGACAACCTGGAGAAATAAATAAACAAGGTTGCTCATAATTACTTCCGTGATTTGAGAGGTCGACTGGCTGGAAACTACAAGACATACAGAAAAGTGATTCACATCAGTGAGCAGAACATCTTTCCAGGTTTCCGTTCATAATAGGCATCGTGACGTGATTACAGTGCCAACCGCCAAGTTGCCGACGTTTCAGAACATGTAGACAAATGTTGGTCCGTATCGTCTCATCGAATCAGTTCGCGGCTTCAGGTAGGCAACCCAATGAACAAATTTCGAAAGCGAGGTGCTGGCGTTCACCTTCCTGGGTAGCAGCTGTAGCGAGTTTGGTGAACCCACGCACATTTTTCCCACATTCGCCTTTGCCGTCTCAAAAGCAGTGCCTGTAATGCGTAAAGAACTTGGAGAGATGGTCTATCCACTGACAAGGTTCTATTTTCTGTGTTTTTTATGCCTTGTAATTTTCACGCTGTCATCATCTGAAACCCCAGAGGATTGTTATGAAGACGATTTGCATATAATCTTTGCGGTCATCGAACTGTATATCGGCTCACTGCATCGAGCCACTCACGTGTCTGCGTAGATAGTTCGCATGTTCGTACCTTGGTTAGTGGTTAATGATCTGGTAGAGTTGAATACCTTTGAGAAATCTATAAAATCGAAGTCTAACTGCTCATCTGCATGTAGTGTTTTCAATATTACGTGCATGAATAGACTAAGCTGTGTTTCACAGGAGGAAGGGGAGAGTGGGAGATTAGGGTTTAACGTCCCTTCGACATCGCGGGCGTCAGAGATGCAGAATACACTCCGTATGTCTCAAAGCTGGAGAGAAACCATCCCGGCATATGCCTGAAGCGATTTAAAGAAATTATGGAAAACCTAAAACCGGACCAAACGCAGCAGTCCCACAGATTCTTGACTAGGTTTAATTCCCTGGAGGCTGGTGGCCATGGAAGTACGGTAAACTTATTTGGTGCTCTTCAAATCACGTAAATACACTGCGAGCAGTGGGACACGTTGCATTGTCCTGTTGGTAGATGACATCATGCTGGTGAAAAACAAACTGCATGTAGGGATGGATGGACATGGTCACCAAGGATCGATGCATACTTATTTTGATCAATTGGACCTTCCTGAATGACGAGATCACCCAGGAAATACCACAAAAACAGTCCCATTTCTAAGATTCCCTCCTCTGGCCTGGACCGTTGTGATGATTGACGTCGAACGAAGGTGGTGGTCACATTAATGTGACTGGACCCCATCGATATCAATACCTTTGATGATCTATAAGATATTTGGAGTGAAAAAATTCAATCCTAAGTTCTTTAGAGGAACAACAAGTTCTTACACTATTTAGTGTCAATTTTTTTCATGCATCACAGATTGTTGAGGTGTAGGAAAAAACTTTTTAGTAAGCTTCATTTCTAGCTGTTCATTAGTAAAAGTAAACTGGGTTACATGATTCCCCAGCGACTTCTTATTTTCTCCTGACCTCCTAACCGTTTTTTTCTTCATACAAGAACCATGAAAACTTTTGCTTAATTTGCCAAAACAATGCAGAGTTTACACAACCTAAGTTGAATAATATGCTAATGCAAATAAAATTCTGACAGAAGCTCAAATCATAATCTGTTATTAAGCAAGCAAATGAGGACAAGACAAAACAATACCTTACGAACCAGCTCTTTGTCAGTATCAAAGATGTAATATCTTCACTTATGTTGTTACACACTCACACAATTTGGCCTTCCACCGGCTATTGATAGTCATAAATAACACCTCATTCCACTGGAAAAATCTTTAGTTTCTTCTGTTGTGGTATTTACGAAAGTCACACTTTATAACCCTATGCCAACATACTCCTTTCTTTACGTGCAGTCGTTTGCTATAACCTTATTTCGATGTATTGATATTTTTAGGAAATATGATGGATGTTTTAAATAATTTACTACAGTTGAATTGTTTGCACATGCAGGCAGAAGAGAGTAAGCTACATAAAAGCGATTTTATCGATACTGGAGACTGGTATAGATCTCCTCCCGAGTCTAGAGAAGAATGCAATATGTTAACTACATTTGATATGCAGTAATACATGAGCTAATATATATCAAGAGAAAACTAGAAACGGTCCTTATCTTCACTGCAGTCTACTCGAATTTCATGCCACAGTATACTTAATTTGGAAGTTTCGCAATAACTATGACAATTAATGAAAAGATTGACAGTTCACCATGAAGTTGGCACATGAGGCTGAAAAGTAATGAAAGACTGTTTGTGTGCTCACCCTACTGCTCTATTATAAGTTCCACGTACATTGTTTAAATCATCAATCCATGTTTGTAACAGGGATTAAGTATTAGTTACATCACTATGAACTATTATGATTTTTGGTAGAGACCTTAGTAATGTTATTAGTTAATGGCAGAATGAATTTTTGGTTAACGTAAAGGTTAACTTTTGAAATATGTATAATTACTTATATGCTGATTTGTGAGTTTCCATGATAAATAACGAGCTAATATGTTTTGAGTAAAAGTCAGTGAAGAACATTACACAGCGCATCCTTCTGGTTTTATTTTTTTGTGCGATATTTTCTATCAAGTATATACAGTACATTAATACCAGCTTTATTTTTTGTTTTGTAGTGTTGTACATAGCTTATAACACTGCTTAGATAATCGAAGTGTTATATATATTCTACAGGTTAGTTACAAAGTCAAATCTATATTCTATTTCCATGGACAGTTTTGAAAGAAATTACTTTGATCTTTGGTTTTGACGTTTTCCCATTGCATTTACTGCTCACCTAATCCAGTTCAAGGTCCACCTTCGAAGGATGTTTTCATTATCAGAAATTACAAATTGTTCATTAGCAACATGGTAACATATCTTTTTGACTTGAAGTAATATTCAGTCCTACCCTTGGATTCCTTTTTTATATAAATATTATATGATGTTAACTAAAAGCTACATACTTGTTTCATTCCTCAACCAGTTTTTAGTACGTTCAAACTATATACGTCGAATTATAACGTTAGTGTTTCTACAAACACTTCTATCAGAGCTTATTGATTTTGTTGCACATGAGCTTACCACTGATTGCTTTGAGATAATCAATTCGTTTGGTTGCTTTTTATTGCCTGCCGTAACAGCCGGATTCAGTTACCAGAAAATTCGTTTATAGATGGTTTTCGGGGTGCCCTCAGTCAAATCAAGGCAGCGTGGCATACCGGATGCGAATTTCGCAACATAGCAGTGTACGATTTTCATATTTTTCAGATGAATGAAACAGGAACAAACTAAATTTCATTTGAAGGTAATATAAAACTGTATGAGATACACAATACTTCTGAAATGAAAAGTGTTACCACAGCTGAACCAAAACGTGGAAAGCTAAATAAAAGACTGTGAAATGTAACTGGATACTTCATCGAATATTCCACTCTGCCTGTAACAGCCCACACCCCGACTGGTTAACCACAGTGACTGTGATCCCAAGCCTAACAGTTCGGAAATAAGGCAATGGATTTCGAAACAAAGCCGCAACGAGATGTAGAAGCGTCGTCTGCTGCAAAAAATGACAGTCCTATCGTGTTTTAAGTAAAACAGTAATTTTATTTTAATTTTCATAAATGCAATGCAAATCGCTATGAGTTTTAAAATGTAAAAATTTTCACAATTTTCTAAAATTTTAAAATGTTATGCAAATAATTTCTACAAAAAATTCGGTCGCCTGTCCATTATAGATAGTTCGACTCCATATCCCACCAGTGATTTCCATAATTTAGATACACACATAGGTTTAACGTTATCTAAACGTGAGTTAAAGCGAAAATGTCACTGTCCTATTCAAAAAAGTTACTTAGGTTTAATGAAACACACCTCTTACCACTTATTGAAAAAGTAATATAATTTGGACCCTAATTACTGTGACTCGTAACACTTCCACTACAATAGAAGCGTGTCGCGACACAATAACATTTAGAAAGTTGTTGCAATAGTTTTTTTGAATACACACGAGATAATATACTGTAGAATGTCGTGTCACCGCCAGACACCACACTTGCTAGGTGGTAGCCTTTAAATCGGCCGCGGTCCGTTAGAATACGTCGGACCCGCGTGTCGCCACTATCACTGATTACAGACCGAGCGCCGCCACACGGCAGGTCTAGAGAGACTTCCTAGCACTCGCCCCAGTGGTACAACCGACTTTGCTAGCGATGGTTCACTGACAAAACACGCTCTCATTTGCCGAGACGATAGTTAGCATAGCCTTCAGCTACGTCATTTGCTACGACCTAGCAAGGCGCCATTACCAGTTACTATTGCTATTATGAATAATTTACCGTCAAGAGCGACGTTCACCATTTATGGATTAAAGTTAAGTATTCCACCAGCTACGTCCCTTTTTTCTAAAGTCTAATTTCCTTGTCCTGTTCCAGACCGCACGCCAGCCTGCGTGAGCTAAAACGCGTGCCTTTCGGCTTCCTATAATAACACGGTGTTCGCTCTCCTGCCAACACACAACATAGAATATACACAATATTGTGCTTTTCGTGTGTAATTTGAAACTTTTCTGCTAAGCGAAGACAGAAGAATTAGTTACAAAAACAATATTGCGTTCAGAATCATGATTTAGCACTTTAATACTGTATAACAACTCACAATGATAGATATTTAATAAAGTTAGAGGTTGAAAACGATGAAAGACGCTTGTGCCAGAATAATTATTAGTAGAGAAATTAATTCAAGCACTGTCAACGGCGCTTATTTCTTCCTGATTTAGCGACTGAAGCTCTTCAGCAAATATTTAAATTGTTGAGCTAGTTTAGCGGTCAACGCAGTTATTTTAAACTGCTATAATAAAAAAGCAGCTTGTTTCGTTAACCCAATGACAGTCAGTTATAATGTGGAATAGGTACAAGTCGATCCTACCTCATGTAATAACGACGTGAGTATGTTAGTGGACACTAATTAAAAAGTTTACATGTACAATATCTACTGCGTAATGTTTATCTAACCAACACATGCCCTGGGGTTGCCTTTTACATGTTAAACAGTCTAAACTACACTCCTGGAAATTGAAATAAGAACACCGTGAATTCATTGTCCCAGGAAGGGGAAACTTTATTGACACATTCCTGGGGTCCGATACATCACATGATCACACTGACAGAACCACAGGCACATAGACACAGGCAACAGAGCATGCACAATGTCGGCACTAGTACAGTGTATATCCACCTTTCGTAGCAATGCAGGCTGCTATTCTCCCATGGAGACGATCGTAGAGATGCTGGATGTAGTCCTGTGGAACGGCTTGCCATGCCATTTCCACCTGGCGCCTCAGTTGGACCAGCGTTCGTGCTGGACGTGCAGACCGCGTGAGACGACGCTTCATCCAGTCCCAAACATGCTCAATGGGGGACAGATCCGGAGATCTTGCTGGCCAGGGTAGTTGACTTACACCTTCTAGAGCACGTTGGGTGGCACGGGATACATGCGGACGTGCATTGTCCTGTTGGAACAGCAAGTTCCCTTGCCGGTATAGGAATGGTAGAACGATGGGTTCGATGACGGTTTGGATGTACCGTGCACTATTCAGTGTCCCCTCGACGATCACCAGTGGCGTACAGCCAGTGTAGGAGATCGCTCCCCACACCATGATGCCGGGTGTTGGCCCTGTGTGCCTCGGTCGTATGCAGTCCTGATTGTGGCGCTCACCTGCACGGCGCCAAACACGCATACGACCATCATTGGCACCAAGGCAGAAGCGACTCTCATCGCTGAAGACGACACGTCTCCATTCGTCCCTCCATTCACGCCTGTCGCGACACCACTGGAGGCGGGCTGCACGATGTTGGGGCGTGAGCGGAAGACGGCCTAACGGTGTGCGGGACCGTAGCCCAGCTTCATGGAGACGGTTGCGAATGGTCCTCGCCGATACCCCAGGAGCAACAGTGTCCCTAATTTGCTGGGAAGTGGCGGTGCGGTCCCCTACGGCACTGCGTAGGATCCTACGGTCTTGGCGTGCATCCGTGCGTCGCTGCGGTCCGGTCCCAGGTCGACGGGCACGTGCACCTTCCGCCGACCACTGGCGACAACATCGATGTACTGTGGAGACCTCACGCCCCACGTGTTGAGCAATTCGGCGGTACGTCCACCCGGCCTCCCGCATGCCCACTATACGCCCTCGCTCAAAGTCCGTCAACTGCACATACGGTTCACGTCCACGCTGTCGCGGCATGCTACCAGTGTTAAAGACTGCGATGGAGCTCCGTATGCCACGGCAAACTGGCTGACACTGACGGCGGCGGTGCACAAATGCTGCGCAGCTAGCGCCATTCGACGGCCAACACCGCGGTTCCTGGTGTGTCCGCTGTGCCGTGCGTGTGATCATTGCTTGTACAGCCCTCTCGCAGTGTCCGGAGCAAGTATGGTGGGTCTGACACACCGGTGTCAATGTGTTCTTTTTTCCATTTCCAGGAGTGTATGTTGCTTACATACTGTGAACGTCTTAATTAAGACAGCGTCGGATAATAATATTGTCTTCGACAATATCCGTGTATATCTGGCTCTGTGGACGCTGCATACGGAAATCCTGCCTGGAATGGTTTCCAGACAGTACCTAAATCTGGTACCCACGGATATATCACATAACGCGAACATTATTTGATTCTCAACGATTTCAGAGCAACTTTCACCTAGTGCTGAGTCGTACGTGTCTCCAGCCCACTTCTTCGCAGTCAACAACTATAGAGAATTGGCACAGGTCTCGGGTATCCTTTCTGTTCCGTTACCAAACAAATCTGGAAGACAACCTTCTGCTAATAGTGTTACTTTACGAATCTATTTCCTGATGCGTCGCAGTGGATACCCAAATTTTCATACAGGGTATCCATAAAATTTCGCTTTCATTACAAAAAATCATAAATTCGAAACTATTAGAAATAGAGAACCCTGTCTTGTTGATAAACATTCAGCAACTCTAGAATATTTTTCCCTTGTCCTTTGTTGCAGATCTGACTAAGAGTGACACACAGCAGAAGGCGCAATGTGTCGTTTTCTGCATAATCCAAATCTGCGGCAACGTCATTGCGAAATATTCGACGCTGATGTGGGACGGCACCATTTTCATAAACAAGCATAAAGGTGTAGTTCAAAAACTTTTCAGAGACAGCCAGTGTCAAAGACATTCCTCGAAGTGGAACTCTGCCTGTGTCACAAAGGAGTGTTGATAAAGTGCAAGCTTAATTTCAACGCAGCTCGGAGAAGTCAGATCTTCGCGCATTATGCGATTCCCAGGATCAGTTGTCATGAAGTGTTACGTAATTGTTTATGCCCTCTAGCGTAGTAATTGCAAATAGTATTAAGCATTGTAGCCAATCGATCATCCCCTGCGGTATGCGTTCACGTGATCCATGCTGGACTCTATAGATATTGACAATGACTGCCTGAAAAAGTGTCTGTTTTCAGGTGAAGCAACGTTCCACATTTATAGACATGTACATCGCCACAACATTTGAATTTGGGTATCTGGAAACCCACCATCCGCGATTGTTCGAAGTTTAACTTTTGGTTTAGCCTGGTGATAGCCCCAGTGTCCTTCACACGAAAACCCATAACGCGAATTATTCATCTTAACGTGATTGAACAGTTCCTGGTACCACAGATCGAAGAGCCACAGTCGTCCATTATCTTTCAACATGATGATCAATCGCCACATTAGAGTTTGAACGTGCGGAATATGCTGAATGATGCTTTTCCTGAGATGTGGATGGGTCGTGTTGGTCCCATCTCGTGGTCGCCGCACTCTTCCAGTGTCGTACGATAAGACTCTTATTTGTGGGTTTACGTCAAGGATCGTGTGATCACAATACCAGTCAGTGAAATTGCTAACCTTCTTGTACGAATCAATGAATCAAGTACAACTGTTGGTGCTGGAACAGGTGCAACTCCAGTATCTCCTTGATGTTCTACGAATGATGAATGGGAAACGCTAAAAAAGAAATTGTGGGCTGCTAAACGTTTTGCAGCCACCATCATTCCTAACATGTAATAGTTTCCAAGTTATGATTTTTTGAGGTGATAATGGGACTGCATGGACACACTGTGTTTTGTATATCTGAAACACAGTGCTTTTCCAAAAGTTGTAAAAAAGATTATTTACATAGATACTTTACAACAAAAAAAGCAACAAAAATTATTGTGGCTACAAATAAGCTGATTCTTTACAGGCTGTATACATTCATGAGCAACTTAATTATAGACAGCTACTATGTCAGACAGAAATTTCTCCTGTCTACATGGCGATCATCTGGTCTTCTATTGAACATAGGCCAGACAAGATGAACGGTGTCAGGCCAATAGGTGTCTGCTAAATCATGGATTTCAAATCCATGAACCACTCCATTTCAGAAATTGTGCATGATCTGGAGTGTTCACATGACAGCTGCATAACAGTGAATCATGAAGAGTTGAAAATGTGAATAAAATTTTCTAAAAATTAGTAATTGGTTACCTGCACATGACTGTCCTCAAAAATAGATACAGTGCAGTAAATGTAATTGTGTAATGCGCAAGGTCTGACCACAAAATTGCAAATCATATGTGAGGGAAAATCTTTTATAAAGCGGAGTGTATGTGTGTTTCTATGATGTATGTATGTCTAGAACATCCACTCAACTGCCTGCATCGAGTCATCTAGATTTGGCACAGAAACATCAGGCCTAACGATTATCAGCTTCCTGGGGTTTATAACCTCATAGCTCCATTACAAGTGGAAATACAAGCAAAAACAGTTTTTTTCTAGTCTGATGTATAGGCAGTCCTGCATTAAAGGCACTTTATGTGGGAACTGTATCAGCCTATCAGATCAAGGCAACCTACATGTTAGGGGCAAGAAATGCTTTTTCTGTCCCTGACATGTAGGCTGCCCTGCTCGACAGGTATGTTGTGGAAATAGTATCGGCTTTGCTTTGCTGAAATGTATTGCAGAGGCTACAAATGCCGATGAGCATGACTGGGGACAGACTGAGATGGATAAAGGAGGGGACAGACGGATAGAGGGGGAGGAGTAAATGGACAAAGAGAGGAGAAGAGGGGAAGATTTATCAAGCAGGCAGAAGATGCAGAGGGGTGGGAAAAGAAGAGATTGAGTAGCATATGGTCAGAAGGACGGGGGAGGAAGATGTGAAGGGACAGAGTAAATGGATGAAGACTGGAGGAGGAGGAGGAGGAGGAGGAGGAGGAGGAGGAGATGAAGAGGCAGTGGGGGGTGGAAACAGAGAGGGAGAGGAGGATGTGCGTTCAGCATATGTGACAAAAGTATATGCAGTTGAAGCTACAGGGAAAAGCTAAGAAATAAATAAAGCAGAATATGTTTTAAAATCTCAGATGTTTAAGTTGTTAAGAACCGTAACTGGAAGGACATCAAATTTTGGGGTAACCCTACAAGAGAAAAAAAAAGAAAAAATATGTTTTTTGCACAGAAGATTATTATCAGGGTGATATGTGGTGTCCACTTGAAAGCAACTGTCTCCTTGAAAATCTAAAACTTCATCCTAAATTGATGCTGTCTGGAAGCCCATGTAACTACACATCTATTATTTGCAGGAGTTGGATAGAAATATGGAAATATGGAAAATGCTTGAACATAAACGCAGATGATAGCCAACCTTGCACATTGAGCTGTTGTATTAGATCACGAACAGTACCTGTGCAATGTCCTCAATATGGCAGAAGTGGCAGTTGTGATCAGAAATGTGATGCGTATATAAATGCATTGGCTTTCGAAGTAGGTCAGTTAACATAACAGTTTTCTGGGTATCGTACCACGTCATAATTTAGAAAACGATACAGAGGAAACCAACGTTCCGGCCACACTAACAGTGGCCTTCTTTTGGGTCTACTCATGATCAGAAAAACGTGGTGCCGAGCCCATAATACCTGAACTATAGACCAGTGGAAGAAGATCATATGGTCGTGTGAGGCTTGTTTCACACTGTTTCGAACACTGATTTGGGCAGCCATATCGTGGTGTTCCATGGGCGCCACGGTTACTCTGCATGGCAGCACTGACAAGGATAATGTAGTGATTTTGGTTGATCAGATCCTTCCCACGGTACAATGTTTGTTCCCCAGTGGTGATGCTGAGTTCCTCTGTTCACAAAGTTCGCATCGTCGTGACTGGTTTTGTGCGTCTTTGTGGTCTGCTTTGGGAGATGGGTGCGTGATCGCTATCCACCTCCATCCTCTTTATCTACTCTTGCCACTATTTTGCAGGAAGAAAGGTATAAGATTCCGCTGACCATATAGGACCTCTATTTATCCATTCCGAGACGACTGCAAGCTATTCTGAAGGCCAACTGTTTTCCTGCACCGTATTCAACGTGCTAATGTGTTGCGTTTTTAGTGTTTCCATATTTTTGTTCACTCCTGTACGGAGGGCAACAATTAGTCTTTACAAGTGCAAAGGAAGACAGACCTGAGTATCAGAAAGAAGCAAATGAGCTTGAGGATGATTATTTAGTCCAATAAAAAAGGTAAGTGAACTATGGAGTGCACAGATTATGAATTCTCAGTGTAATAGTTATCTCCTTACAGGATATCGTCTGTGCAATCATTGTTTGTGCACTTTTTGTGTATTCTGTAAGAACTTTGAGCAGTTTCTAGGTACACAGTCAACAATCTCTGAACAGAAAACTAACTTTACATGGACATACTGTATGAGTCGATCTTAGCAAGTTCTGGCTGTGCTGCTATATTTACCATCAGTCTCTTGTACAATTACTTAGCTGAAAATTCTGTAAACATAAGCCCTCACAACATTGGGAAGTGTCCAAGATATTTGTTGGTAAATATATACCGTAGTTAAGCATGGTATGGGATCATATTATAACCCGTTGCAGACCGCGTTCCTACGAAAGCGGAAAACAAGAGATTTTTCAGAAAAGTAATTATGTGGTTATGAGATTTGCTAACAACTTGCTGTATTAGAAAAACCAGTCTCCGTCTTCCACTACAGTTTTTACTCTCTATAGCCGTCAGTAGTACTGTTGATGTTTCGCCTTATCTTTTAGCACATTCTCCAGACGTTCCTTTCCCCACAGATTCTGCGGCGAACGTCCTCATCTTCATTTTCAACAGACTTCTCTAGTACCACATTTCACACGATTCGATTGTCTTCTATTGGGGTTTTTCCACAGTCCATGATTCACTACAATATTGTGCTACAAACTTAAATCCTTAGAAGTTTCTTCCTCAAATTAAGGCCGATGTTCCATACTAGTGGACTACATTTTGCTAAGAATGTCCTTTTCGCCTGTGATAGTCTGCTTGTCATGTCATCCTTATTTCGTCAGTCATGTGTTATCTTGCTGCCAAGGTAGTAGAATTCCTTCCCTTCATATACAACTTGGTCACCAATTTTGATGAGTACTTCACCACTAATCTCGTTACAGCTACACCTCATTTGTTTCGTGTTTCTTCGGTCCATTCTTGATCTATAATCTGTGTTCATTAGACTGTTCATTCCATTAAGTATTTTCTGTAAATCTTCCTCGGTTTCACTGAAGATAGCAATGTCATCAGTGAATGTTATCACTGATGTTCTTTCACGCAGAAATTAAATCCTACTCCCAGCGGAGGTGTGGGCCGCAAATGCAGAAATCCAGTGGCTAGATTTGCGCTGTACCAAAACTAAGGTTCAATAGTTTTGGTACTGTACACAAATGGCGTAGTAAATGATAGGATTAGTAGCAGTATTGGTAGCATTGGTAGGGAAAGAAACATAAGTAAATAAATTATACACAACTGCAACCAGTCACTTTTTTTCAATAATAATGCATTATTACATGAATCGGTTTTCGAACCCTTTCGGGTTCATCTTCAGATGATTTCAGGAGGATCCTGGAAGTTACATCATTACTGGTAGTAGCATAATGCTGGGTGCTGGTTCTATGGCAGAAAGATGGGTCACACTTCAAAGTATCACCATGACTATAGCTTATCTTTCTGCCATAGGACCAGCACCCAGCATTATGCTACTACCAGTAATGATGTAACTTCCCGGATCCTCCCGAAATCATCTGAAGATGAACCCGAAAGGGTTCGAAAACCGGTTCATGTAATAAAGCATTATTATTGAAAAAAAGTGACTGGTTGCAGTTGTGTATAATTTATTTACATTCAATATACAGTCACGGTTCTAAAATATCCGTAATGGATAAGCATAAGAAACATAAGGACCATAATTCAGTGTATGAGGCAGAGAGACTGGAAGCCGACGACTTCTCATTGCTTTGTGTGTGTGTGTGTGTGTGTGTGTGTGTGTGTGTGTGTGTAAAAAAAAGAAAAAAAAGAAAAAGAAAAAGAAGTTCAAATGTATGTGAAATCTTATGGGACTTAACTGCTAAGGTCATCAGTCCCTAAGCTTACACACTACTTAACCTAAATCATCATAAGGACAAACACACACACACCCATGCCCGAGGGAGGACTCTAACCTCCGCCGGGACCAGCCGCACAGTCGATGACAGCAGCGCCTAAGACCGCTCGGCTAATAGCGCGCGGCTATGTGTGTGTTCTAGGAACATTTTATAATTAATAAAATTTAGGTAATTGCGTGATTTCTGTGCCTTGATGTAACCAACGCAATTGCTTTTGATGCATGTAGAATTAAAATGCACAAGTATGAAAGTTGTTATTTTGCGCTCAACAAACTTTCTTCATCATGAGCAAAGGCAAGAATTTCCCTTTATTACTGAGAAGTGTGAAAGTTATTTGTGAAGAATAGAAATATGTTTATCTCGATGAAGTACTTAAGTGATGTTTGATATATTTTTGTTTTGCATTTTTTAAATATTGCCTTTTTTGCATGAAATTGCATTTTCTAGTCCTGTATATTATTCCGTATCCTTTTTTTTTATTTTTACTACAGCCTTCCTTTGTTTCACGTTACAACACAATAATTTTCGAAGTGAACCTGAAGTAAGCATTGACCGCTTCAGTGTTGCTTTTGTTACTATTCGTGTATAACCTTACAGACAGGAGGACAACTATGTAGAACAAAAATCTTCTGTACCGCACGCGGGCCTTTGTGTACGCTCACTCAGTTTCTAGACTGTTCGGCGCTTCAAGTTTATAGGCGAGGGGACGGGGGCCGTCGGTAATGCGATTACGATCTCAACTGAGCAAGGCAACTAGGAAAACTACCGTAGGCTATATTTACTTACGACAGTATACGTAGCCTACGGTAATTTTTACGACTCTACCAACGAGACAAGCGATTTTGATAAAGGGTAGGTTGTTATCGATCTCGGAAACGGTTAAACTAGGCGGCTTATTGCGTGCTGGTGTCGTGGGCATATAAGAAAGGTGTTAAGAGGATGATGATACCACGAGCAGGTGACAAGTTGCTGGACGTCCACCCGCATCACAGAACATGGACATCTGAAGCTCACTCACAAAAGAAGGATAGGCGGCGATTTGCGACAGACCTGATGGCAGAGTGTAATGCGGGTGGAGGCACAAGCGTTTCGGAGCGCACTGTACATCTCACATTGCTGAAAACGGAGCTCCGCAACAGGCAACCAGTACGTGTTCCAGTGTTGACCCAATGACACCGTCAGTTACGACTGCAATGGGTTCGGGACCATCGAGATTGGACCGTGGATTAATGGAAACGCGCGACTCTGCCGAGCAATCACAGTCCAGTCGCGTAACCGCTTTGGTGTTTCTGTGATTACAGAGGGGCCATTGAAAGGGATGCATACAGTTACATTAAACGAATACCACTGGACAGAGAAGTTCGAGCCCACACGGAGGGTTACCGGAAATCCTTCTTCCATTCGTGACTGGAACAGGTAATGGGGACAAGTACCCTCAGCTACGTACCGCAAGGGGCTAGTGGACGTAGATGTAAATGTAGGAACTGGAGTCCTCAAATTAATTGTTTGTTAAGAGTTAAGTATGGAACAAGGTGCAAAAACAACGCTATTTTCCAACGCATACAGAATATTAAACGCAGTGTCATACGATGCTTTCGAAAGATCCGTTGCAGAGAGAGGTATATTCTGATCAACAGTAACGAAAACAGTGAGTTACATAAGTTTCCAGATGTGACGTGTGAATATTTCATCATTTTTAAATAAAATTAAGATAGCTCCAGCCCTAATCACACTTGGGAATAGATTTTTGTCATTAATGTACAGCACACGGTAAACGGGTTTTTGCATTGTTTAAGAATATTTATGCTACGTGAAGTTCAGGAATCAAATATCAATCAGAAAGAAAGCACTTCGATGCAACTCTATAAAAATATCGAGAAAATCTACTTTGAAATTTCCGAGGCGTCGTATATATTTTAAGGCAAGGTCGACTTTTTTTGACAGGCCGTGTAGCTGTGTGATGGAATGCTTGCCCTCCACGTATGCGTCGCCGGATCAGTTCCCAACCCTGGCAAATTTTTAAACGAAGGTACATGCTGCACGAACATTTCCCTGAATCGTAAAATACGTAAGGATAAGAAAGAATATTTGTGATGCATTTTTTAAAATTCAAACAATATTTTATAAAAGACCAGTATTTAAAAATTTACATTTGCAACGAAAACAGGACTTTGTGTGCGATATGTAATTAGAAATAAGAAGACGTCCATTTCTCATAAAATAGCAATTATCTGTTAATTAGCATATATTTGATGAATTTTATGTTTAAATGACGTAGATATTCGAACTGAACGAAAAAAAAATCAGAAAAAATTAGTGAAACGAGACTCGAAGCAGCGATTACCAGTCTCGAACGACACTGATTATTTTCCATCTTTATGTATTTTAAATTACACAGAATTACTAACAGAACATGCACATCTATTTAAAAATTTGCATCAGGCTGCAATCGAACCTAAAACCCCAACGTGCGACACGAGCATTCTACCCCAGAGACACGCAACCGGTTAAGAAAAATTGGCCATGGTTCAGCATATTGAAGACAGTCACAAAACTTCAAAGTCAATTTTATCGAGGATTTTTGAGAGTTACATCGAACTATTTTGGACGGTAAATACTTCAGTCCTGAACTTCAAGTACCAAAAATGTAAAAAACACAGCCGGCCGTGGTGGCCGAGCGGTTCTAGGCGCTACAGTCCAGAACCGCGCGACTGCTACGGTCGCAGGTTCGAATCCTGTCTCTGGCATGGATGTGTGTGATGTCCTTAGGTTAGTTAGGTTTAAATAGTTCTAAGTTCTAGGGGACTGATGACCTCAGAAGTTAAGTCCCATAGTGCCCAGAGCCATTTGAACCATTTGTAAAAACACAAAAATCAGACTGCCGTGTGGTGCCCTTGTTACAAAAACTATAATACCTGTTGCATACTTCAGTTTCAGATATATTGCTTTATTTTCGTGGGAGACAGAGGATTCAGAGGTTTTCTATGACTGCAGAGAACGGGACGCTGCGATACCTCTGCAGACAATTCTTGTCATTAGAACGTCACAACTTTGGGCCTTTAGACATCAGATGCCAACTAATTTACAGTATAAAGTCAGTGACGACTAATTTGTGAGCTCTAGACTGCCTGAGAGGGTAACAAAGTAATTGACAGTTTGAAGATAATAAGATCCTGAATACTGAATGTGGTAATGAAAGTAGATTTTACCTCATATAATGATCACAGACCTAGCGGCACGTGCTAATTGCTTTGATGAACACGAAGGATTTCCTAGTCAACAAACTGGCCTTGAAAGCAAGACCGCTAGGCTGGTTCGCTCGTTGTCCCTAAGTAGACATGCAATTCGCCACGGAGGAAATTTTGTCAGAAGCCGTCGGCTCTTGTTTCCCAAGGGGCGTGCACGGCAAGCTAAATGTCATGGTTTCGTGTGACGAAACGGGAAACTGTACTCTGGCGGGGATCGCTATGCTCATTCTCTGTGCACAAGAGCAATATGTTTCAATAACATGTATTGGTAACGTTGAGTGTGGAGCCAATGACTATGTATGATAATGCCTATTAAATAATATAGTCATGGACGTAACTTTTTGAGTACTAAATCTACGCCAGGAGCAATTTAACAGTGAATAGCCGTTCTGAGTTGACATGTTAGTTATCGACTCACATAATTTAAGATGTTGAATTTGAAGATTACTATTACATTTCAGCCCTCCATTACCATGCTTTTTCATTTCTTTACGTTTGTCATGTGCCATGGATTGCGCATAACACTGATAATATTAATTAGAAAATAATGTATTAATTTCCACAGTGGCTGTAGGACTTTCTACAATCGACTAGAAGGAGTTTAGTAACAGTAAGTTTCTAATTTAGTCTTACGTTCCATCACTTTACTGGCAAAGCCTGCTCTGGCGCATGGGACATCCGTGAATCTGACTCTGTTATGCACTGACATTAACCCCTTGAAGGCGTTGCACATGTTATTTTTAATTCTAGTGTTAGATTAATCATTTCAGTACTTTTTGAGGAACGAGACCTACTGACAATGAGAAAGAACATACATGAAAATATATTTTTTGGGCAGTTGTCAAACTACAATGTTTCATTTGAATGAAAAAGTCACTGTAGAGAAAGATAGGACTGGCAGTTGACATAATTCTTACAACACGCTCTTATATAATGAACATACTCCCTACAAAATTATCCCATAGCTCATTAGTGAAACTAATTTCTTCACTTGTAATCAGCTGTAGTAGCAATAGTGTGTGCTGCAAACATAGCTGAGTTGAGGTTTCTCTTTAATTCTGGGATGCAAGTGTTATAATAAAAGTTGCGATGTATCTGCAGTCTCAAAAACCTAACATCGTATTTTCGAAAGCAGCTTGAGAGGCACGCTGACCTCGGGGCCCAACTGATGTTTTCGGTGTACTTGGCTACCGGCGGACGTACTGCATAGCCAAAAGGTGAACATGTTTCAAACCAAGAATGGGACATCCCTGTGTTTCTTTGTCACAATACAAAATTTTACGGTTCATAGAGTTCTACGAGAAGTACTGAGTTGTATGTAATGAGGCTTCTTGAAAAATAATTATAATTCATTTGCCTTGAACTATGTGTTTGCATTTTCAGGTATTTCGTTACCTGTCTTTTTGGTAAAGGGACTAGTTCTATCTTCGATTTCTACAGTTGCATTATTTTCAAAACTTAAATCGTTTATTATAGAGCTACTAGTTTCAGTTTTGTTGGCCATCTCCTGCTCCATTCTTGGTTGAACAACATATCTTACGTTGGCGAAACAATGACGCCATGAGAGACGATACACTGTAGTACAATGTGGTGAAAACTACTTTGTTTTGAAACATATTCGGCTTTTCGCTGTGCAGTAGGTCATCCGATAGCCAAATAACTCGAAAACATCAATCGAGCCCAAGGGCTGCGTGCCCTCTTATACTGCATTCGTAAATATGTTTTCGGTATTTTTGACATTCGGTAGAAATATTGACTTGTATATGGCAACATAGCATACCGTAAATTGCTCCATATTCGTCAAGAATCTCCCATATTTACGGCTGAAATAATTGTGATAATAGGAGACACTGAAATTTGTCCAAACAACCTCAGAAAGAAAAGGTTCGTTGCTGATAGGCTCGATGAATATGACAGATCTCGAAGCCGGGACTGGAGAAGGTAACACAAGTACTTCATTACAAAAAGTTCCTAGGAGCTTACGGTAAGCAGAAAGGGCAGCAAATAAGTAGGATCTGCTAGCGATAAATGTGATACTGAAATAACTTTTTCTGGTGAGATTTGAACCGTGGCTCACACGCCAAATCTCCTGGAACACGATCTTTGGCGTAAAGGGGCCTGGTATGTTTGCCGCGAATGGCTTTATGGACGTTATCCAGGAAAGGCAGTGACTGAAGCAGCAAGGATATAGTAGGTCTGCGCGGCAACGCGGTGACTCTTTGTTCTGCCACCCATGTGACTTCAAAGTTTGTCTGGCTGAGCTTCTTATGCACATGAGGGATGTGAATCTAAAATGGGAGTGGACACATTATTCCTTTGGCCGACCAGTTTTGGAGGCGGGCGGCTGGTCGTAGTCATCCACGCATCCCCTCGCGGCTCCAAGCGTTTCCACCGTTTTTTATCCCACAGAAAGTTGAAGAGTCTGGGAAACAAGGCAATAAAAGAAACAGTCTACCTCTTTAACGAGATATATGACAAAGGGGAATGACCTGAGGACTTCGCTGCAACAGTTATGATACCTACAGAGAAAAAGAGAAACACTAAAAAATGTGAAGAGCACCGGACCATCAGTCTAATTTCTCATGCAGCTAAAGTCTTGCTGAGAGTGTTGAATAGAAGGTTATACGGCAAGCTGGATAGAGGGATTGCAGAGGAGCAATTCGGATTTAGAAGACGAAAAGGAACAAGAGATGCTATTGGCCTGCTAAGAGCTATAGGGGAAAGATATATGGAAAAGGGTAGAGAAATCTTTGATGTTTTTGTAGATTTAGAAAAGGCTTTTGATAGAGTTCAGCGAAACAAGCTGATGGATATTTTGAAGAGGAAAGGAGTAGATTGGAAAGAGAGACGACTGATACAGAATCTATATTTACACCAGAAAGTAAGGATAAGGATTGGAAATGAAATGTCAGAAGGAAGCAGCATTGGACGAGGTGTTAGACAAAATTGTTGCCTTTCTCCACTGTTGTTTAACGTATACCTTGAAAAGATTATTGCGAAAAGCTTAGATGGGAAAGGAGGAATATGTATTGGTGGAAAGAGTATAGAATGTATAAGATTTGCTGATGACATGGTAATAGTGGCAGAAAGTGAGCGGACAGTGAATAACATGCTCAATGATCTGAATGAAGCTTGTGTAGAATATAGGATGCAAATAAACACAGCAAAAACAAAGAGTATGGTCATCAGTACAAGATGCAGACTGTCCTATATTAAAATAGGACAATCTACCATTAGCCAAGTAAGTGAATTTAAATATCTCGGAAGCACAATAACTGAAGACTTGAGATGTCACCAGGAGGTCAAAACTCGCCATAGCGAAGGAGGCATTCAACAGAAACAGGAGACTCTTATGTGGCAAATTAGATAAAGGACTAAGGAAAAGCCTTGGCAAATGTTTTGTCTTGAGTATGGCACTATATGGGGCAGAAACATGGACGCTGAAACGAGAGGATGAAAAAAGTTTAGAAGCATTTGAGATGTGCATGTGGAGGAGAATGGAGAGAATATGCTGGATGGACAGAGTGAGTACTGAAAGAGTATTGGAAAGGGTTGGTGAGAGAAGATGTCTGCTGAAGGTTGTAAGAGAAAGGAAAAAGAACTGGTTGGGACGTTCATTGAGAAGGGAGTGCTTACTAGTAGATGCTTTGGAAGGATTGGTTTGTGGGAGAAGACTCAGAGGAAGAAGGAAATACAAGATGATAGACGACAGAAAGGGAAGAGGAAATTATGCAGACCTGAAGAGGATGGCAGAAGACCGGACAGCCTGGAGAACTACCATGTGAAAATCTGCCTTTAGGCAGAACACTGATGATGATGATGATGATTATCGCACAGCGGCCTTGGATACTTGGTGAGCTACTTTTAGCTCTTTGGTGCTGTGCGGAGACCACGCGGCTTTCGTAAAGACTTATCTTGTTCCCTTCTGTGGGCGTGATAATTGTCACTGTTTCGGCTCCTGCGTATGTTTGTGCCCTGCTGCTTCTGTATCGGATTCGGTTCAGCCCCCTGTGGTTGTTGCTGCCTGCTCCTGTGTCTGGCCAGGCGATGTGCGCAGCGTGTCGCTCATATCAAAACACACAATTTGGTAATTGTCATAAAGTTGTGATTTCAGTGTGTGTTTGTGTGACTACTTCCGGTTATGTAATTTTCTTGAAACGCGCATTGTGTCATTATTCCCGACTTTAATTTTTTTCCTTTTTTCCTGGTAACTGTGCAGTAAATCGCTAAGTCACATTCTTTAGTTATTTGAATCCCGCAAGCTGATGCATCCTACGGGAGCAAATCTTGTTGCATGTATTTTGGTGTGTTATACTGAACTGAGTAAAACAATCAACCACCACAAGTATACAGCACTATCCACCATGAATCCGCAGAAGAGGACCGCCGTAATCAATAAAAAGACGCATTATGGGCACCTACGCCCTTGTGGATTGAAGCAACCGTCTACGCCCACGGGAATTCGACTCAGCCGTCTTCCATTCCTTACACTGACTAACCATTTATCTAACATCATGATACAGGGTTGGCCAGTTCAGCGATTCACGAATCTTGGGAATGATTTTATATACCTCCAGATGACCACCCACAACAGAATTACGAAAATGTTTAAAACCAGCTGGGACAAGCGCCGCAGGCAGACAGATTTTAAGCTCTTCACCCCGGCGCCCACGGCAGCAGAGAACGTCCTTCCGCAATTCGTACCCGGGAACTTGCTGAAAGGCTCTCCATTGCTCCCAAATGGAGCTCAGCTTGGGGTCCTGTTGAAATTATTGCGCAAGGACATTACCGGAACTTCGGTAAGCACTGAATTAAGAAGACCTTCTGCCACTGCCGAATCGTGTGGGAAGGGTGGCGGGGGGGGGGGGGGGGGGGGGGGGGGGAAGAACCTCGCTCCTCCTGTTCAAACGCTTTGCTCGAGATATCCCCTATAACGTTATCAAACCCCATAATGTTGCTCTCTTTGAAGCGGAAGGCAGAAATGTATACAGCTAATCTCGCAATACACCCACTTTTACGTGAGAAGGTAGATACTAACATGGCCTGCTGGCTGTCGGTCCAGATAAAACCCTGTCCTCTTTTCGCAACAGGTTAAATGGAGCGGCTAGCTCAGCCATTTTCGGAACGAATTTTCGGATAGTCATTCCAAATAAACAGGATACCCCTTTATTAGTTTCAAGAGGGTGGAAATGTAAATAGCTCGGGTCCCAGAGAGATGAATTCTGATCCCGCTGGCCGAGACTAGACGCCATAGAAAAGATATCTCACGACGAGGTAACGTAACTTCAGACAGTTAGTCCCACTTGCCTCAGACGCTCCAAAACCACTCTCAAATGTTCCGAGAACGTGACACTGTAAATGACAATACGTCCAAGTACCTATACAAACACTTGAACTTCAGATCTCTGGAAACATAATCAAGTAACCTAGAAACAACTGCCACCCCGGTAGAAAGGCCGAAAGGCACACTGTTGAATTCATATAAGTTCCAGTCAGTGCAAAAGGCAGTGGATCCTTGGAGTTTTCAGCAAGGAGAATCTGGTAACGGGCTTGGTTAAAATCGAAAACGGAAAAATAGTGAATCGCGGAAAGTCATAAAGAGGTACAGACGCCGGATTCACATTATGATTAAGGACATAATAGTCCACAACTGGTGGAACGCCCCCCCCCTCTTCCCCAATTAATCTTAGGCACCAAAAATATCGGTAATGCATTCGGTGAGGTGGACGGCCTTATGACCCCATCAGAGAGCATTTTATCTACTAACTCATGCAGCACCTGCATCTTTGGTGCAGATATCGGTTAATGCGATTGCCTTACTGTAAGATGGTATTCATTATGATTGTTTACACCTAATTTATCTGTGAACACTTCCGGGAAACCACAGAACATCTGAAGGAGAGCCTACGCCTGATTAGGAGGTAAGTGCACAACGTCGAACTCCACCTCACTGACGTTAGTCTTACAGATACAGACTCTCCTGGAATGGCGGCACAGGCCGAAAACCAAAATAGGATTTCCCAAGGGCATAATCCAAAACTAATGCCGTTTTACTTACAAAATTACACCCCAAGAGAAGGCGGGTGCTTCAACCTCTCCGCCATCAATACCTCCATGGGCGAAGAAAATTCACCGGCATGTCAAGAAATACGCACGGATACTATCAAAGGAAGAGCTTGACCTTCAACAGCTCTACAAGTTATGCCCGTGGCCTTTACATTGGGATACTTACAAATTATCTGGAATCTTGAGCACCATCTACGACTCCTCAAGGAGAGACTACTGCCGGAATCTGTTAGGAGGTAAGTGCACAGAGCGATTCATCACTGACATAAGCACACACAAATGGAAGAGGGTTATTGGTCACCCCTTTTACTTTATCACACGCATTCGGCAAAGTGGAAAAGGTGCCACACCGTCCCTGCCTATGGCGTCAGCTGTCGTAATGACTTTCTCCACTGACCTCGCACTAACGAGCAAAACGCCCCTGCCGACCACAGCAATAACACCTACCCGGGGAGAACCTCATCTTACTAGCGAAAAACCGCGCCTGAAGTGAGTTTGGCGTAATACTGACGTCTTTTCACATTATCTCCTCTGACTGGCTTGGTGTAACCTGCCCACAAGACTGACTAAGTAACAGTAGGTAGTCGACCTCTAGACAAACAAGATCATGGAAAAATCGTCGGGTGCAATCCTTTGCAAAATAGTGGCAACAGTATCGTGCACTGGCAACTCTATATCAAACGCCATTTATGAAACTTTACTTATAAACTCGACTAATTTCTCGTAATCACTATAGAAACACTGATTAAAGAGGTCGTTCTTAACCCTGGCAGACAGAAGCTCCCTCAGCTCTTACAGCTAAGACCTCATCGAACATTTCGCCCAAGGATCCTTGACGCCAAGGACACATGAAATGAAAAACGGTTTCCCACATTTTAAAAACGTTAATGTGTTCTTCTAAGGTAACAGTAAACCACAAAAATTTAATCAACTCCTCTTGAGAATCGATAACACGGCATTCTATCCCGCGCAACACATTCGAGAAGGGATAAGGTAATTTAGCATTTAGCAAAACCGGACTGAGCATTTTGTATACCGTCACTTCTGGGCCCTAGAAACAGTTCCACTTTCGGTAACCACTGCATTTTCCAATTTACTAAGCCCCTGATCACTCTCCCACTGTAAGGCAGTCAAACTAATTTGCAAATTTAAGCCAATACTTAATTTGCACCTGGATACGGAACAGCTGAGTGCGTGATGTGGCACTAAACTGAAGAAACTTTAAGGTCTGCTCTATCTCTGAAAGGGAAGCGACACAGTGTTTAACGGCCACGCTCACCTGACCAATACGCTCCGCCATCACCTGTTCTGGAGTCTCCCCCACCCCCCCCCCCTCCAAGAAAAAGAAACGTCTGTTACCTTGGAGATTAATGTAGTAGAGATTATGTCAATCAAAAATGAAGATTAAATTCTCGTAGATGAGGTTCACCGTCACGTAAAGCATTGTGATTGACGTCTCCTTTTGTCTATAAAACCCAATATTGCAATTACGACCTTGTGGAATTATAAAGTGGCAATAATTGCACCTTAGCGAACGGTTTCATTGCATTGTGTTCCAGATTACGACTTCTTGTGTTTATTCCACTCTTTTAATTTCACTCTGCATGTTTTCTCGTATTCTGCTTTACTTTTACATGCTGCCATAATACAACGAGGAGCAAAAGATTCCACATTCGTTTTTGTTTCATATAAAACTAAAGATGGTTTCACCGTCTAGTTTTCTGTCTACTTATGTACATTTTATTCCTTCTTAAGGATCCATATGTGAAGTGCACCATGTAAATGCATATTGTTCGTATCTGACTATTTTAGTTCGCTTCCGTTTTCGTACCTATCGCTTTTAATGAGCAACATTTTAGCGCCTTTTGTCGGAATTAATATTCAAATATATTACATCTTTTCATGCAGTGACGATATATTTCTGCTGTGCATGCTGTTGCTTCTTGCTACTGGGTACGGTTTATAGTTTTAGCGAGTTAGTGATTCTTCCTGGCAAATGCTAAAAAGTAACAGCGATTACACAAACGATTCACACGTTATTAACAGTTACCACAAACAACACGATTTAGCAGAAATCAATGCATTATATCATTATCCTATTCCAATGAAAATTTAAAAGCAAATAATACATGCTCTCAAGCTCTCATCCTTGGATCAGTTAGTGAATTATGTATAACTAGAGTTTACTAAATGCAATAGAATTTAATTCGTTGGAAGTACAATCACACTACATCACAGTATCCCACGTATAAACAACATTTCAATGTACAATATTTTTACTGCATAATAGTACCTGGCATAATAACTACGTATTGTGTTGATAATAACAGAAAGCATACTGAGGGGAAAGAAACTCTATTCAAACCACAAATACAGACACATTGCGTGACAGGATGTAATAAAGTTGAATACTAGGTCTGTCAAAAGCTGCTAACATGTTCTTCACTAAATGTGAGAAAGTGCCTGGAATGGATCGGAACTAAAGTGAAGTAGAAAACGAAAAATATACCTACAACGCATTTAAATCAAGCAGTCCACACACGGATTCGTAGGCAGGAACAAATGTCTACAGAATACTATTCGAGGAAACTAGCATCTAGCAAACAAATATGGGACCGTTTACTCCTCCAAATATTACGGATGAAAGCAAAAATCAAGAAGACCTATTCACAATGCAATTCAGAAAGAGAAATATACACAAGAAGTCGTAATCAGGAAAGCAATGCGATTAAACCTGCCTCTGCTTATTTAGAAATGAAAACAAATATGGAAGACTTCAAACCACATAATAAGAAACTGAGATGATGGACTGACAAGACTTCAGAGCTCCAAGTAGCCTGCCAGCGAACTAAGTTCGTGTTACGGGAAGTCGCTATGCGAGTTTCACCCCCGCCCCCCACATACCACCCTCCCGTCTGAGATATTACAATGAAAGTAGTTTCATGTGTCCGCAGTCGCTCATAGATTATACAGTAACTGATGTAAATATTCGCTAGCTGTGAGACTGAGTTCTGTCCTATGTATGATATTTGGAGTAAATACTCGTAAATTAACGATTTCCATCATTGTGTCTAATAGTTAAGAATGCAGGATTTCGTACATCACCAGCAATTGTTTTTCTGATTGTTGAAGTAATCAGCAACCAGCAGCACAAAAGAAATTTTATTACTCTACTGGTTTTAGGCATCTAGTGTCCTCCTTCAGAAAGTTATAACTATCGCACTACTTGCGAGCGTCAAAAGTAATATGTATTCAGCATATTGCTATGGTCGTCATCAGCGATACAGTAATTTTTAATACGGAATGTATCGCCAAGAAGGACCATAGAAATATGTTGCATACATCTTACTATCGTCGCTCGCAAGAAACGCGGTAATTATAACGATCCGACGATTGGCACTACACTCCTGAAATCAGTAAAGGAACAAAATTTATTTTTTGCAACTGTTTGCTGAGTATTTCGTCAAAAAGTTAAGAATGGTTTACTTTTAAACTGAAAAAATGCATACATTTCCTTCATGGTACCACGTTGTGGTTTGCAGCTACTGATTGCAGTAAGTGATTAAAATTTAATGAAAAGTTTGAAACTTATTCGTTTTGATTTGGTATTGATATCATAACTTTGATTATTCTTGTTTTTACTCTGTCCAACATAAGAAAATGACAATTTTCAACTAAAATCAGTTCTAAGGAGAGAAACTCACTGCGCGTAATAATTGTCCAAGTCAAAATTTCTCTGTACAAGCGTGTTTAGAACATGAAAAGCGGTAGGACTGTGTGTGTGTGTGTGTGTGTGTGTGTGTTTGCGTGCTATTAGGTCAAATCAAATACCTATACATACAATACGTTTTAATAGTCAACAAGTTTCGGGAGATACTGACGGAAGCTTTCAATAAGAGTGGATTGACGCGATGGTTTACCGAAGGATTTCGTCACCACCAACTTGAAATCGTCTGACGCGTCAAAGACTATGTGAACAATACCACGGCATTAAATTAAAAAAATTAATGCTACTGATAAGACTTTTAAATAACTCACTTTGGCCAGTTTGCCTGAAACATGTTAGCTTATGATAATGAGACTCGAAAGATAGGAAAAAAGAATCAGTACAGACATCACATAAACACGCGTTTACGTATAAGGCCCGCAGAGTTTAGCACTCCTCACAGAAAAAACTTGTTCAAGGGAAACGAGTGCACAAGCAAAACAAAGCGAAAGATGATACGGAGTCTCGGTGTTTTAATTGCCACAGATACGACCACATTGTGAGGCATTGCCGCGTAGCAAAGAAAAAGATAGCAAATAATTATGAGTAAGATAAAGAATTCCAGAGCACGTCTTACGGATTCTTACCGAGCGATGTAGCGCAGTGGTTAGCACACTGCGTTCGCATAGGACGACGGTTAAAACCCGCGTCCGGTCATCCGGATTTAGGTTTTCCGTGATTTCTCTAAATCGCTCCATGTTCATCCTGGAATGGTTGCTCTGAAAGGGTACGATCGATTTATCCTGTCGCAATTCGAGTTCGCGCTCCGCCACTAACGACCCCGCGTTCGATAGGTCGGTAAACACTATCTTCCATCCTTCTTTCCTTCTTTTACAGCTTCTTCACATTTAATGAATCCAGACATGTGATACGTGTCTTAAGTGCATCAGTATAGATGATAAATCGATATGGCTGGATGTAGTAAGTTCGAGGCTCGTCAACACGTAGTGCAGCTGTTGCCAGCAAAATACCATACCCAATAGAAAGTTTGGGAAATGTCAGTTTGATATTGCTACGTACAATCATTTCAGTATATTGTTCGGTATGATAACCTATTGTGCATTCTGTAAGAGCCATTTGTGTCTTCAGGATGTGTGTGAACCTGTTTAATGTGATTACTGGACTTGAGGTACATCAGTTTCGCAAACAACTGTTTTCTATATCAACCCGAACATGTATCAGCACCTTTATGGCAGTATAAGTAGGTTTGCTTTATTCATTTCAGTAAAATGTAAACTTTTTTAAGTCACAATTATCTAATAAAATTAGGGCTAAACACAGTTTTTGTCTGTTAGTGTCATTTTCTTAATTTTTGTGTTATGTAAGCCCGTCTGTACGTTAGTATATATTGGTAGCTTGGCATTTGAAATTAAATGACGTTATTCACAATGTGGCTGGCGCGTTTAGGAATCATTTTATCTCTAACGTAATTTTGTTGTTCGGAAATATTTCGACTATATTTTGCGACTACATAGGTTACTTTCGATGCATCCGTCCTCATCCGTATTCTCTTCTGTTGTTTAAATGCGCAAACAATCAAATTTTTTCGAAACTTCAGTCGCAAGTACCACTGTTTTCTTTACAAACCCAGAGGTTATGTTTAGGCGTAATTTAGTTAGAATAATTAGTACTTAAAACGTGTTTTGCAGAAACGAATAAAGAATACCCCATGACGGTGCCACAATGGTGCTCGAACCGTGAGTTTATATAATGAACATTTATTTCCGAAACAGACAGATATTAAATCCATTAATTTTGTGTGGAAATACAGCTACTACGAGAGATTCAAAATCTGTTGATGAATATGTCTGTTTTCTCAAATAAAAACAAGAGAAAATGTTCCTTCATGTACATATAGCCCAAAATACATCGCTACTGAGCTACGTGCTACAACGTTACGTTACGTACGGCGTATAACGACACAGTAGTTGTATGGTAGTTGCTTATGAGTGAAACTTTTGCAAACCCTCTACTTCAGTGCATGACACTTGCTAACCGTCTCTCAGTACATGTGCCTTGTACACAGTAGTCAGTATCCCCTATGAGTGACTTATGTAGCTACTTGTACTCCTGCGCTGTACTCCTGTACTGCAGCTTATTCTCTTTATTTCGGGGTCTGCTTAGTTCAGAATTTTGGAAAGTATATTTTATTATTCAACTTTTTTCCATACGCACCTACTGATGCCACAGTAGTCAAGGTCGCCAAAAGAAGGCAAGTCATATGGGCCATGTTGCTGTGAATCGTGTAAACTTTGTTCTGTGTGTTTCCGTATCTAAATTGTTTGAGTATCATACTTATTGAGACGGAATTTTGGGGACCCGCCCAGCATTTGCTTAAACTAGTGTGGGAAAGCACCTAAAACCCACACTGGGGCTGGTCAGAGTACCAACATAATAATCATCAAAACGGTGAGGTGATTATATCCGCATCTGGGTCACCTCCCTGACTCACAAGTCAGCACACTGTGTGCTAAGCTAGACGAGCAGGTCCGTGTATCTACTGTGTGGTTATAACGGTTCAAATTGCTCTAAGCACTATGGGACTTAACATCTGAGGTCATCATTCCCCTAGACTCAGAACTACGTAAACTTAACTAAACTAAGGACATCCATTCCCAAGGCAGGATTCGAACCTGCAACCGTAGCAGCCGCGTGGTTCCGGACTGAAGCACCTAGAACCGCTCGGCCACAGCGACCGGCTCGTGGGGCTATAATTAGGGTGCTGGTACTAACGGAGTTCTAGTGTGGGCTGTAATTATCGTATGACAGCGATACTTGGTAGATATCCAAAGCGTTAATGCAGAACCAATTTACGATGGAAAAAAATATTTCCAGTTTTGGCCACCAGGTGCAAATCTGGCACTGTACAACTTCTCGTAGACGTTTCGGGTGTTCATACTGAACAAATTCTACAAGCCACAGTTAGCAATAAAATCAACATTATTAGTTCCTCATGTGTTTGACTTTTTCTGCCCATGTGAAATTTAAAATTTTCCCGGCGAACTAAATATTCAAAAAGATTTCGGGCTTGCAGCCGTTCGTCGTTAGCTTCCATCCACGATATTTCGACTGGACAACTGCCAGACATCCTCAGGTGAGCCATCGAAGACTGACGAAGACGTCCTCCGTTCCGTAATATATAGCTTGCAACGAGTATTCCGCGCATGCGTCAAAATCATATTGACAGACGAACCACACCGCCCGCCAGCAGCGCCCTCGCTGGTGGAGCTGCAGAACTCAGCTGTCTTCGGCGTTGTCAGTTGCCGCGGCCATCGGAGTACTCTGACGTCTTCGTCTGGAGCAGATCTTAGAGACGGCAGGGTTCCACGCATTATCTAGCTGGTAGCCATTGTCACTGTTGATAAGATTGTCTGTCATGCTAATTTCCACTGATTCTTTAAGACAGAATCCTAAAAGGATGTTGCTGTGGCCAAAATTGTTGTCTTGTCATACTCCACTGAATGTCCAGTGGAAATACAATGTTCAGCAATTGCAGACTTGTTAGGTTGCAAAAAGGCGAGTACAGCGTTGATGTTCAGTGCAACGTTCTTCTACTGTTCGCAATGTTTGTCCTATATATGACATGCCACACTGACAAGGTATTTTATAAATTCCCGCCTTCCGCAATACCAGATCGTCTTTCACTGATCCCAGCAGGTCGGAAATCTTCGATGGTGGACGGAAAATTACTTTCACTTCGAAACCGTGGAATATTCTTGCAATTTTGAAGGAAATGTTGCCTGCGGCTATCTAAATGGATTGTGATAAGCTTGCGCAGGTATTGGGGTGGAACAGAGCAGAATGTCGCCATGGATGGCGTGGCCAGAGCCACTGACATAGTTCTTCACCTCCAGACAACAATTGGTGTGGTGTGGGTGAATTCCTAAGGGACCAAACTGCTGAGGTCATCGGTCCCTAGACTTACACACTACTTAAACTAACTAATGCTAACAACGACACACACGCCCATGCCAGAGGGAGGACTTGAACCTCCGGCGGCAGTGGCCGCGCAATCCGTGACATGGCGCCTCCAACGGCGCGGCCACACCGCGCGGCATTGGGCGTGGTCTCACAGTACGCAGCTACTTCGGACCTGGCTTCACCTTGTGCTATGCTTTATTTTGCGTGTTTTCTCCATGCTCGTCACTATGCAGTGTTCGGACCCTCTGTCCCCCACACACTGACTCGCACGTCAAGTTCTTTTCCATTTTCCTAGGTTCTACTAACTTGGATTGTTGTCGAGCCACCATCAGCTAATATATTAATATTTGTTCCGACAGTGACGGTAAGCATTGTTGCATATTGTGTAGATACAAAAGTGACCACGTAGGACGTTCTTGTGCAAGTGAAGCTTCTCGTTTTGATAGAGTTGAATCGTGGGCACCATGGACCTTGTATTTTCATACTGTTGGCAGGCACAGTTTCTCCTTCAGGAGCAACAAAAGCTGCAACAGGAACTGTTTGAACAAAATGCGGGGTTGCTATACAAACACTCAAAGTTGGTGGCGAGCCTTGTGTCTTCAGAGAAGACTTATTCCTCGCCAGCCCCCAAGACCGTTCGCCAGCTTCTCCAGTCTGTGGAAAGGGTGAATTATCTTCACCTGTTCTGGGTGCACTGCGAGGTAAGCTGTATCGTCCACCCACCTGATACGGCTGCCTTGTTACTATCCGGTATTGCGGGATTGTACGAAGTCGTGAAGAATCTGTAGCCTTCGGACGAGCCTGAGAAACTTGTGCTGACAGCACGGTTACAGTTTAACCAGGATCACTAGTGCCTCAAACAGTAAAACAGTAATACGTGGTTTGTTTATAGCCAACCTTTGCAAGGTCTATCACACAGATATCGGTTCGAGTATCGGCAATGTACTATCTCATATGCACACTTAGTGACGTGCTCATCAGGTTAAATCCCAACTCTGAAGTCCAGTCTAGGATCCTTCTTTAGACGAAGTTGTGAAGATGGTGGAATCACACGAACTTACAGCAGCAGAAAAGGATGTACTGTTCGACAATTGACAGATGGAATAATTAAGCGTGGGGGTAAGTAGCGCTCGATGCCACATAGGGTGAGCCAGGTGGCCTTACCTTCCGCTGAACCGCCATGTGTTGATACCGTTGACGAGTGCAGTGACATTACATAGCTGCATCGTGATCGACGGTTTCACCACCACGTAATCACTGCACTTACCATGTTCTCGTCGTTACTTTCCTTCGCCACCTCTTTTCATTCAATGAACAAGACGGCGGTCCTTCCCACGATTGTCATTTGGTGCGTATTTGATGGTATTGCCCGTATGAAGATGCTATGTGCAGGGTAAACCGCAAGGTAGGCCATTTGGCGACAGTTTGGGATGGTCAGTGAGCTGCACGATGGTCGTTGGAAGCCCCAACGTTTTCCCCATACTCGATGGCCATCTAAGCCCCACAAGCATCGCCCTACTGTATTATGTTGGTAGTGGGTGGGCGACCACTTGTGTTTCAGGTAGACACAGAAATGACGGTCAACTTAAGGGGCTCCGGAAAGGCTCAAAATCATGAAAAGTTCAATTTTTACTTTTTTGCGTTTTCTGAATCTGCAGACTATTACCTTTTAATAGATATATAATTTATTCAATTCCGAAGACTACAACTATTTTTAAATTTTTTTTGAAATGTGTTCTACATGGGCGTGACCCACTGTGGCGCTGTTAAACTGCTGTCAAATGGTGTTACTATTAAAGTCCGTGTTCATCAGGTACATTTTAGTGATGTGACATAAAGTATGTGTTGTGGCTAACCTGTGATGGTTCAATATATATCGCTGGTGTGATTGTCGATTGTTTCATGTTTATTTACTCTGTCGTTATCTCCAAAATATTCGTAATTAATTCTGTTTTTTGAGTCTCTGTTTTGTTGAAGTATAATAATGAGTAAAAGTAAAGTTATTAGAAATCCTCTGAAGGCTTTTAAGAAAAGGAGAAATGTTGGAAAGCAAAAGGTATGTGTTATTACTGTAAATAATAACATTCTAACATGGTACGAGCGATGCTTGCTTTAGACAAGGAACGCCTTCAGGCTGCAGACAGGGCTGTAAAGAGTCTAGAAATACAAGCAAGAGTAAACAGGAGGAGGAACAAGAGGAAGCTGGAGGAGGAGTTTGCAGAGGATGAAGATAATCCATCCTATGGACCTGGAATGCACTAAAAAGTTAATCCAATCTTTGTCGCTCGATTCCCAAAACTTTTATTTTCTCATACTAATTACATGTTTTCTAAGGATCTTCCAAACATATTTGTTTCAAACTTTCAGTAAATGTTACACAGTACCTTCTGCATAATTTAACACAGCCTTTTTCCAAAAAAACTGTATATTTTTGAATATATAAATAAAAAATTGCAAAAAAATTGTTGTGAATTTTCATTACAATTGAAAAAAAAATCGTCTTTAATAACTGAACTAAAAGTTTGTAAAATCCCTGTGTTAAGTTGTAGCCCATATTCCAATAAATAATCTGTAAAAAGTTCAACTTCCTACCTCAAATACTTTGTGAGGAAAGATGTAATTTATAAGCGTTATTTTAACATTGCAAGTATAGGGCGTTCCGGAGCCCCTTAATAGATACATCAATGCCCTTGGGCTGCCCTGCATTGCAACGGCCATTATGTCAAGCTGTGTCCAATAGTAATCACTGTACCCCTTTGAAGGGGCAATTTTCCGTCTTTGCACGTTATAGTAATGTTGAACGGTACCTTTCGTTGTTAGCGCTTAAGTCAAAGTTGGCGCAGAATATTTTTAGTTTAGAAGTCTTTATGTTTTTGGTTTCCTCGTTGTTGACAGGGTACACTTAAGGTCTCAAGTGGTCCTCTTTCAATATGTTTTTACCGTGGTCGTCTGACCAGCTCTTTGAGAAAAGACAAGTTCGAGCAGGAAATGTTTAGGCACACATTTCCCTTAAGTCGTCAGCAATACCTAAATTTTATCGTTTTCACCTCATTTCCTTCATCATACATGACAACGTCAGAGCTGAATTGCAGCACTGCATGACCTCGGAGTAGTTTCTCCTATTTCGACAGTCTGTTGGTCACCCATTTGATGGTGATTAAGAAGCCAGATGGCGCCATGCACCTTCTCAGCAATTTTAAAGAATCAGTCAGCGTGCAATGTGTAGCAGACTAGTCTCCAGTTCTGTGTGTGGAGGAGTTGAAGTTGTCATGGGGCCTATATGTTTCACAATCCATCTAGTGTGGCGAAAGGCTGTAGTTCGTGTTGGATGTTGGTTCTCGGAATTCCTTAGTACTCAACAGCACGTTTAGGGTTCACCAGTTTAATCGCTTGCGCTTTGGAATTTCATCTGCGTTATGAATTTCTCAACGATATTTGGAGCAGTTTGTTCACGACATTCCCTGATTTGTAAACCACCTCGATGACATCTGGGTCACAGGTTTCATGCAAAAGGAGCTGCGGTATTTGGAATATATGGTCCCTAAGGACGAGCGCGTCAAATCCATGATCACCGAGCAAGGTGGCACAGTAGCTAACACAATGGACTCGCATTCGGGTGGACAATGGTTCAATCCCACGTCGGCCATCCTGATTTAGATTTTCCGTGATTTACGTAAATCATTCTAGGAAAATGCCGGGATGGTTCCTTTGAAAGGGCACGGCCGACTTCCTTCCCTGTCCTTCCCTAATCCGATGAGACCGATGACCTCGCTGTCTGGTCTCCTCCCCGAAACATCCCAACCCTCAAATCTATGATCAAAGTGCAGGCACCAAAGAAACTGAAGCCCTTTCTGGACAAGATTTCAACCAACGGTTCTGTCGCATTGGAACCCAGAAGGCATAGCTTACTCATCAAAGACACTTTTTCGGTGGCACAATGTAGGTACTCGCAGATGGAAAAGGAATCGCTGGCCCAAGCTGTAAACCACCGAATCTGACTGCCCATTGGAGGTGGTCGTGGGCCCTCTTTCTTGGTACTTATTACTATAACATTAGTTACCGTGTCCAGCATCCAGCAGTGGAGGAGCAGTGTATGATATGGCTCAAATCGCTGACATCACCATCAGCATTCCAGGAACTGACATCAACATTAGCTATTTCAGAATTGCTAACATAAGCAACCGGTGCTTGAGCAACGATATCATCCCTACCCCTTGTCCTGTAGAAAAAAGCGTTATGCTTATGGACTCTTGGGACATCAACGGCCTGCGAGCTTGGCTCTCCACCATTCGAACAATTTTAATTTTTATACTTAGAGTTCATGGAAGTTGTACTCTCTTTGCTCTCTCTATATAAGTCCAGTATGAAGCAGCACCAGCAGCAGCAGCGACCAGATAGGAAGAAGAGGACCAGTATTTTACTCATGTCTCTTATTATTATTATTCCTATTGTTGTTATTATGTGTGTGTTTCACTATATTTAGGACTTTGTTGTTATTATTGTTACAGACGAGCACACACTAATGTGCCCACCCAAACCACAGTACTACCAGTAACGGCAACATCAGTCACTGTGCACAGGAGATGTCTTCCCAGCCATTTGCACCTGTTTTCATTCGAGTATTCAACGCCACAGACACAACTGGAGGTACCAAGCTCACTGAGCCACGAGCAGTCTTTTTGCCAATACCTGGAATGTGCCAGCGAGTGAATCTAAACACGTCAATATGGGTCTATCAGCAGACTGTGTCTTTGATGCGGTAATAGAAAAATGCATTGGGGCTAAGGTTCAGTATTCTTATGCGTAAGAAACTATGGTTACTATAGTTTCCACTACTTAGTTTCAACTAATTTTCAAGGTAACACAAAAGCCACTTTCCATACCATCGTAGGGTAGAAAAAACGAAAACAAATATTCTTGTGCAAAACCTTTGGTAAATTCTACATATACTTTCACACACAAATTAAACAACTCGTTCTTTATTCTATTAATATCCAGCTTAATTGTTAATTAGTGCACACTTCTTACGTGGAAGCAGCATTTCCGAATCGTAATGTGGTATTTGACGGATCACGCAGCCACATCGCGTGCACATAATTCAGGCGTCTCTTGTGACATCGTGCTGCTATCCACAGTTGAGTGCTGGCAGTACTTTATTTACAGCTCGTATGTACTGCGAGCGAATACTACCGCATTCAGAATCAAAATAGAGCGTATCTTAATAATTACAGTGTACTAGCAATAAAACAATTACTTGTAAGTAGATGAGCACATGTCAGCGAGTTTTCTACATCCATTCACACGTACAGAGATAGCAGATTGCCAAGCGAATGGGCGACTACCAGTTCAAACCACAGTAGAATCTTCCAGTCGGGAGCAGAATGGATCGTGTGTTTAACCCAGTGAAAAACTGATTAAGCGTACTAAATACTAACATACAATATTTGCAACTGTGTGTCACTCACTTACAAATAACATCAATTAAAGAATAATGTATCGAACAACTGCATGTATTGGCAGTTACTGTAAACGGTATTGACAGGTGGCAACATTTTGGCGTCCTGGCCAAAAATGACGGATTGGAGCGGGATTACTAGGTTAAAGGAGCTGCAAAAATTCCCTTTATAAAACACTGTTCTCATCTGCACCTGCTTGAAAAGGACAGTTACATTATACCTAAATGCATTGGACTGGATGTTGTGCATGTCGCAACAGAACACAGGTTTGTAAAGCTTAAAGCAACAGATTAACAACTTCCAACGGTAATTCGTTTGCAAAAGTTGTAAGCTTAGTGCTAGAGGGAAATTCCGCAAGAATGTGCAGCAGAAGAGTTGATACCACACACCCAGGAAGATGTGAAGTGCTATAACAATAGTCTTATGAGAAAATAAGAGAAAAAATTAAACTCCCCGAATGCTCTTGGTTAGAGGATTTACAGCAAGGTACGAAAGTGTATTTTACTGGAAATAAATTCGATAGCCGGCCGCGGTGGTCTCGCGGTTCTAGGCGCGCAGTCCGGATCCGCGCGACTGCTACGGTCGCAGGTTCGAATCCTGCCTCGGGCATGGATGTGTGTGATGTCCTTAGGTTAGTTAGGTTTAAGTAGTAGGAAACTGATGACCACAGCTGTTAGGTCCCATAGTGCTCAGAGCCACTTGAACCACTTGAATAAATTCGATACATATTGGAATTCGAGAACAGACCTTCTTTGTACTTGTCAAATCACTGGCTGGAGGAATAATTAGAATCTTCCGATGTAGATCTAATGATAAGTTAAAAATCAAGCTGCATGTTATTAAAGCTAAACCAAGCAAAAAATAAAGAAAGAGATGTGTTCTGTGTGTAAATACATACGCAGAATTCAATAAAGATGTTGTACAAGAATATTTGTTTTTTTATTCTCTACCTTGCCAGAATTCCTAAAAGAGATTTCGTATCTATGATGACCTACGTATATGGGAAGGGTGAAGCTACTGCAAATGCGCAAGCATGGTTTGTGTATTGCCTTAAACACAGGGAGAAATTAGTATTACTGTAAATAATTATGGTAAATAGCTATCTATTGTACCAATTGATAAACGTCAGAATGGAGACGGTTTACTATACGTCAGAATGGAGACGGTTTACTATGTTAAGGGAGTAGTCCTATGTATAGAAGTAGCAGTTTAGCAAGCGAATGGCTGCCTTTCAGTTTAGGCCAAAAATAGAAACCTATAGCTGGGAAAAGACTGGACCCTGTGTTTGACCCTGTCAAAAGCCCAACAAACAGTAATTGTAACTGTGCACTGTGCCAATCACTTAGATGTTGTATCACTTACCGAATAACTTATGGAATGGCTGCTTTGTGGTTTTCAGCACAGTTTTGCAGTTGTTCTACTCGGGTAATAATCCGTAGGCATGGTTAATGTGTTATGTATAAGGAAAAAGATAATTGGAAATGGAAGGAACCGTAGTCAAGAAATGAAAAAACGGATCATATAGAAATGAAAAACCGGAGTATATTACGTAGAAAGCTGACATAAAGGAAGAACATGGAAATTAAAATTGGAAAAAAGTAGAAGCTATTGCAAAATTTGCAAAGCAAGGTCTACATACTGCTTTAAACGCAGGGAGATATTACCATCTAGAGACTACTCTACTTTCCGATGGCTTGTAACCATATGTTGGAGTACTGGTGGAAAACACAGGAATGAAGAGAGTTTTTTGTATTAAGGGATGCACTAAGAATATGTTGAGAAAGCTCCATTCGCATCTCGACCTACTTAAAAGAAAAAAGCAAGGTTGCATTGAATCTGAATGTGGCAGCCTAGATGTCAGGCACACAGCAACGTAAGAATTGTTTGCAGAGTTTAGATCCAACGAAATAACAGTTTTCAACGGTAATTCGTTTGCGAAAATTGTAAACTTAAAGTTAAGCACGTAAATTCTGCAAGAATGTTGAATAGAAGAGCTAGTGGTGTTCACTACAGTCCTGCAAGCCGGTGTCCTACCCACGTGGCTCGTACGCTCTTGTGGTGAGCGAGTAAGAGCGCGAATTCGTTTCACGGATGTTGGTGAAAGTTGCCCGTCATTATCGTTGATAATGACAGTCCCGTGAGCGCATGTACACTGGCCATGTGGCTGCACCCATTTGCACATAGGCTGTGAATTTGCAGTGTGTTCATGCGTGACGCACTTTACCTACCATCAGAGTAAGGCAAAGTTATGCAATACAGATATAAATTATTATTCATTATTCGTGAATAACAAATATTATTGGAAACATCATTATCTTACACAAAGACAAACCCTTATTCGTCATCTTTGAATAAAAAGTTTTAAGAGTAATACCTACCTGAAACCTAATGCCATTTACTACTCCAGTGCTTTGTCATTTGTCATGTACTTTTTATTGCTTTCAAATTGATTTCCAGAACAGCTCTTTTTTCAATTATCGCATCAGAAGCACTTTATTTGGTTTTTGGAGATTTGCCGTACACATGCATGCAACGGACTCCTGAGTTCGTCTTTATTTCAACTATACATGAATTTGGCTCACAATCTTCAGCAAAAACTGAGAAATCATAAATTCCCCTATAGTTTTTGCCAAATAAATCGTTGTGATTCCACATTAGCTTAACTTTTGTAGTCACGTTCGAAATAATATCATTGCCCGATTTCTGAGTCATTTATTTGGCTATTAAATGTCTATTATATGTCCATTTGTCATAGAAAGCGGTGCAGGTGTACTGCTTTTTTTTATAAATCGTGTGAGAGACAAAGCTGAAATAATTGTAGTTGGTGCTGAAAGGCGAAAAGTATCTTCCAGACATCTCATGACACTTTCGCGGTACAAAAGTTTCAAGTGTTCTGCAGTATTACGTAGTCTTTTATGTACTTGAATCGAATGTGTCTTCCGAAATTTTTGAATCTCAGAGCTCGTAATTGGATACATGCACGTTGGATCGAAAAGCTATTCCATATTCTAATTACAGGCTTACACACAGTTAATTCTAAAACACTTTCGGAAGAGCTTCGTACTCGACAGTATTTCATTTAAGTTTTAGGAGATATTAGATTAAATGTCTGATCATTTAAATCGTAGGCAACCACTGAGTTCCTGCTTGATTCATTAATTTTGTAGCACTACAGACACAAAAGAAATGCTCAATTATATTAAGGAGGCATACATATCCGATAATGTTAGCAATTTAAGAAAGTTGTTGAAGATTAAGCGCTTTCGTCGGCTGCTTTCTCATCGTTGACTGCTTAGTGGAGTACGTGCGCATATTGGCAGGGGGAGGGGAAGAAGTACTGGCGGGTGCAGAGACAGTTAAAAACTGCTAAGGCCGCCACCTGTAAGAATTTTTTATTTCTTTTGTTACTCTGTAAATCAACTAATGTTCTAACGTGTGTAAGTTCTTAAGGGACCAAACTGCAGAGGTCATCGGTCCCTAGGATTACACATTACTTAACCTAACCTATGCTAAGAACAACACACACACCCATCCTTTCACGCAAATATACAGTGCCACAGCTAAAATTACTCGATTAGCACTTTAATGTTCGTTATAGTGTGGTAACATATGGTAAATCTCACGTGTACAGCACTTACTTCCACGCCTGAACCGTGACAAAGGAAATCTCAGGAGACAAATGAAAACTCGGATACGAGTATCAGCCGACGACGACGACGACGACAACGACAGCATTTACATTCTCCACAAAGAACATGGAAAATCGACAGCTAAAAACGAGTTCTGATTCTAAATGCATTGGAGCGCTTGTCACGTACATTGTTGACTTTTTGACGACGCCGTGTGGAGTCTATATTTACTTAGGCACTTGGCAAGGCCACGTGGCTGTTGCTCATCAATCGGCGAATATCACCGTGTAATGCTGTATGAGGGAACTGCTAACCACGGGCTTTCGTGTGCGCACGCATAGCGAGTGGCGTACACGAACGCTACTCACGTGGTGGCCACGCAGATGCATTGTTGTAGCGTACACCAAGGCAGATGCGGAGCGTTTTAACAGCAGCCTTATGCTGGAGATGTGTTGCGCTGTCAGGCACGAGTGCGGTTTGTGTTTAGCACGGAGGGTGAGGGCCGACTGTGGCCCAGGCCCCCCGCTTAGGTGTGCTATTTTTTTTTTTTTTTTTTAGGGCACAGCCCGCCACTTAGCTGCACACGCATAATTTATGGAACTTGATAACGTCACGCTCTACTGGAAGATCACACCTATATTCTCAAAACGTAAATAGTATCGCAGGTGAAAGTGGGAGGGGTTTGCCCCAGAGGCACGGTCGGCCATCAGCGTCCGTGTGAAACACGCTGCGTGCTCGGACTTGCCAGCAGAGAGCATCTCCTGCATAAGGCTGTTGTTAAAACGCTCTGCATCTGCCTAGGTGTACGCTACTGGTCCTTCTATTTCACATTCTTGCAGAATTTCAATGTAGAATTGACACCTAACAATTTTTCCAAAATGAAGTGTGGTTGAAAGCTGTTATTACAATGTTTTAGAGTCTGCAAAAACTGCTGCTACGTTGATAGATACGCGGAGTCGAGTCTTCGAGCAGTATAAACAGACTAGCCTAGCGCCCCCTGCTTCGCTCGTGTAGACTATATGGCCTGCAGAGATTTTTTGTTTTTATTTAATCAAATTTTTGGGTTGTTCACAAATTGCAATACCTTCTAAGTTATTCACACTAATTAAGGAAATACAAGCATGGTCTTTTCAGAATATACTTCTGACCAAAAAGCGATTCCGGTAGCTCGAGTCCAAAGGTTTTGTTAATCATGCCTTTTGCGTTCTTGTGGAGACACTTCCATATACATTTTCATCCCCCCAAGAAATATTTCATTGTGTCTAACCGAGAAGTGAAATACCAATTTTTATTATAAATTGAGCTTTAAATTTTTTTTAATGTAACGAAATATTTTGTTAAAAATTTTCATCGCATATTACACTCCCTTAGGGACTGAAGTAGCAGAAACACTGAAACACGTATTTTTTATTTCTAATCGAGAAATCAAATACCAGATGTCATAGATACAGCCTTAAAAATCCTTTAGTAGTTCTTTAATAACAATTTATTTAAAAAAAATCTTTCACCCACTATTTTACCCCCATAGAGGTCGAATATGCAAAAATCCTGAAACACTTTTTTTTTTAATTTTCTGACTGGAAACCAAATACCAATTCTCGTAGGTCTAGCCTCAAAATTGTCTTAATAGAAACATTTTTAAAAACCTTCATCGCCTATGTCACGCCCTTAGGGTTGGAATTTCGGAAAATCCCTTCTTAAACAACGCCTACAGTATAAGATCCACACCTTCTTCAAATTTCAAGTTTCTATCTTAGACGGTTTGGGCTGCATTTCCAACTTTATCAGTAGTTGATGTAATTTTGTTCTTCAATTTTCTAAATATAAATAGGTATAAAGTTTCTTCGCTATTGATTTTTTTATCAGCCCGTCCCCATATACAGACGCATTTTTGTTACTTGTAACTTTAATAATAATAATGATAATATTTAACATTTCGTTAAAATGCCTTTAGTAATGATGTATTCAGACATTTAACTACGTTGAGAAGCGATTGGTTTGCTAACGTGTCGATTTTGCGCCATCAGCGTGAGAACATTTGTTCATTTACTTTTTCAACAAGGAAACCGTGAAATCTTAGTTTGTCAGAACGAATCCAAGCGCCGATTTGCGTTATGTGAGTCACTAGATTCATTACACTCCATACATTACGGTCCACCGTCACCAAGCTTTTCTGCTCACGAATGACGATTCTGCACCTGCCACTAAAAGAAATCACAAGAAATAAAAGTAAAGAAGCCGCCTTTGGGCAAGCAGGAGTTATAATTTCAGTGAAATTGTAATTATTCATGAATTTTAATGTGCTCCTGCTGTGATCACTGTGATGTAGCCTACATTCGAGCAATTATCTTTTGGAAGGTTTTAAGTTCAAACATTTTATTACCCATACGTTCATTTCTTTTTTCATAGGATACATTACATTGGTCACCGTGACCAGACCACATATAATTTTTATGTGCATGATATGTAAACTTTATTATTATCACAAGGTTGCTACAACCTTTCAGGTTTTTTGTTTCATGTATTACGTAAAATAATTTTGCTTGGTCCCGAAAGTTAAAAATTAGATTTATCACAAAAGAACCTACAGGAAATACCAAAACACTACTATAAAGAAACAATAAAATGGATAACTGGACGAATTAAAAACATTTTAAAACTATTGGGCAACTGCTGTCTATGCTACATCGTCAAAGGAAAGGTAAGGGCCGCACTGTCTATTGTCCAAAGCTGCGTGTAGAGAAGTCACGCATCACCTGCACTCATTCAAGACAAGATTTCGCTTAGTAGAACAAATTAAAATTTTTTACAGTAATTTAAGAATAGCGAGAGTTTAATTTTTATAAACTGACTGACATCACATCACGAGCGCGTTAAGGGCGCAGCGACGTTTTAATTTTTTCATCTCAGTTATGTCCTCTGCCGTATTAATAATTTGTGTGCTCTTTTCAAATACGTGATATGTGATTGCCGTCATTCTACATGTCATCGTAAAACCGGGAAATTTTCTGAAACGGAACGCGAAATGCTTCATGAAATAGTATTTAATGTCAATGAGAGCGAATTCTTTGACATGGCGACAGATAATGTAAACGCTTCAGCTCGCGAAACTGGTGAAAGAGGAGTAATTATTCATACAGTTAGTCCAAATATCAGCCGTGTACCAGATCCAAATACCGTAATGATGAGTACTCTAATGTATATGATGTAGGAAATGCCATCTGAAATGTCAACTATGCGTAATGAAATTTCTTCTCAAATAATGTGCTGGACAATCACGGTATTCAATTTAACATTACAACGAATTGGAATGTTAACTTAACTAAATGAAATACGTACTGAAATTGCTTCGTTAAAATCTGTCGATGAGAATCTGCCTAGTGTGATAAAACAATTATGTGATAAACAAACAAGAATCATAGCATCGGTTTACTAACTAGGTTCCGAAATAAAGAATTTCACTGCGGAGCAAGACGCTGAGTTTAAGCTTTGATAGGTGCGAATAAGCGTATCGGTAGTTATTACAATCGCGTATATTTGCCCTGAAATTTCTATGACATCCCTGGCCGGCTGAGAGAGGGCGTGGCCGTGGAAGACGGTTTTAAGCGGCTCCGCCGGCGATTGGAAGGAAGTTCCCGACTGCAGTGACTACGGACAGCTTTCTAGTGGCTGCTGTCTGATCACAACAGCGGCAGTCTGTTGGCCGCTGATTGTGACCCCGCGCGGCAGACTTGGATCTCCATTGCTGTTGGTTTCTAACCGGCACCACTTGTATGCAATTGGAGCTCAGTAAGGAAGGCAGCCTGGACTTACGAATGTTGTACAACCTCTGTAATGAATGTGGACGGGTTATCGACGAGAGAAGATTGCGTGGTGCGCAACGTGTAAACTTTACACTCCTGAGTCTTGGCGCTCAATGTGAATGGATGATTTCCTTCGGCAAGAAGATCTTTGCGAGAATTTCGAGAGGTAGAGTGGAGAAACTAACCGCGATAGGTCGGTGTTGCGGAGTGAAAGAGGAAGGAGAAGACACGTGAGGATGGCGGTCGCGAGAGGGAGTTTTGAAGAGTGCTGTGGTGTGGAGACCAGCCCGTAGTCCGTCGGCTGGTGCTGCCTTGGTCGGCTGCGATTATCTTTCGCTGAGGGTGATCCGTGTAGCTGCGAAGCAATGACCTCGTGTCTGTTGATAAGCATTGTGTACGCTGCCGGATGGGACCAATTCGGCGACTGAAACCTGTGAGCCTTACTGCGCTTCGGACAAATCTGAGTGTAACGAATGTTTCTAAAGTGGCGAGATGAATCACAAACTGGTTGTGAATGTTTCTAATAAATCGAGCTTAATGCTTGGAATTTTGCCCCGGTTGTTAAAAGTGTTACTAGTGTAGTACGCTCAAGCACACGTTTGCATGGGATCTTGTGGTATAGCTTGGTCAGCTGAATTACATGGGATAGCCTCTTAGTATTCGCAGCAACAATCGCTCCCTTACCGTGTCCTATTTGCTGTAATTACATACATTGAACCTTATTAGCCGGCCTTTATCGCCGAGCGGTTCTAGGTGCTTCAGTCCGGAACCGCGCTGCTGCTACGGTCGCAGGTTCGAATCCTGTCTCGGGCATGGATGTGTGTGATGTCCTTAGGTTAGTTAGGTTTAATTAGTTCTACGTCTTGGGGACTAATGACCTCAGATGTTAAGTCCCATAGTGCTTAGAACCATTTGAACCAGTTTTGAACCTTATTGGCACAGACTGGCAGTAAATTCGTACATTCAGGTTTCATTCTTCTCAGATAACGGAGTTTCATCTTGCGTCAATGCCGATATGCCAAGCTCTCCATTAAGCGATATAAGCTTTCTGTGTGGCCAATTATTGCTCCTTAGTAATGTTATAAACTTAGTCTGCTGTAGTGCACTACTCCTCGGGTCCTGTGATCGGTCGCCTTCCCCTCCATGTTGTTGGGCAAGCAATTCGAGTTGTTTATGGCGGTCCAAATGGTTTGGAGCGATCAGTTGATAGAGGAAGGAAAGTACCCAATGCAGTAACCGTATTTGTAATATTGCTGTGACAAAGGAAAACGGGTTGGCTTTGGATTATTATGGACTAAGTTACGTACATAACAGTTGTGCTAAAGTTGTAATGTTTAAAGGTTTGTTAAGGTGTTTCGCTTAATTTTCCTGTTACTTGGCAATCGAACTGTGTTAAGTGCGTGCCTAGCTGCATTTTGTTACATTCTGTGCGAATGCACGAAATTCATTTAATCGCGTTTTAATCTTTGTATGTTATTACTAGGCAGTTATTGAATGTTGGCTTTACGATTTTAGCCAGTTGCCTGTATTAAGAAATGATTGTGAAATCTGGTTTCGCAGGACAGCGCGGATCAGATAGTGGAAAGGGGCCAAGATCCGTTACTGTAAGTTACACAAGAACACACAGCTTTATTCCTAGAAAACACAATTTACAGTTTTCTCTTTAAAGCAACAAGGATCATTTCACGGCTGAGGACCGATGTAACTTCTCAATAATAAGGTTTAAATAATTCCTTTTAAAAGATAAGAATTTAGAGAAACGGCTAAAGGTCTTACTTAAGTAAAATTAAAATATCCTTAAATATTTCCTTTTAAGACACAAGAATTTAGACAACCGGCTGAAGTGCTTTCTTAAGTAAAATTAAAATATCTTCTGGGCTAAAGGCCCGAATAATATTTCAGATCAACAAAGGAGATTCTTTAAAAGGAAAGCATTTGCCAATTTCGGCTGAAAACCATATTAAGTAAAATTTGAATTAATTCCTCGGCTGAAAACCGACTAATATTTCAACATAATAAAAAGCAACCTTTAAAGACAAGCATTTACACAATACAGCAGAAAACCATCTTAAGAAAACTTGAAATATCTTAACGGCTGAAGGTCCAAACAATTATTCAAAATAATTAAAGACAAACCTTAAGATAAGCATTTTGACTGTACGGCAGAAGGCCATTTTAAGAATTCAAGATAATTAAAGAGAAACCTTACAGACAGGAATTTACACACTACGGCTGAAAGCCACGAATTTTAAAACAAACGCGGCTGAACGCCTAAATACAGAGCATCCAAGAATTTTAAATAAAACGCGGCTGAAGGCCTAATCTTAAAATACTTCACATAAGGTTTGGCTGAAGGCCATATACTGAACATAGAACAGTCAAAATTAATACACGGCTGAAGGCCTCGCACAGTACTTGAGACTAAAAGAAAATCACAATCTTAAAATAACAGAACAATGCTGCTCAGAAATGTACCAAAGGTCGGCCTGGGGAAGAAACCCTAACAACAGTTTGGGTGAGACAGGCAGCCAAGCGTAACACTAAACAATTGCTTGGTAGCACGACCCAGGGACGGTTGAAGAACCAACCAACAACCTATTCAAATACTAGTGGTCGCTCCAGAGGTAATACGACAGTGCTCTTATCGATACGTGCTGCTGCTGCTGCCACTCACAGGCAGGCAAGTCAGCAACTTACTGACGCCAGTAAATCGAATAAGAAACGAGGCGACAGTTCCGTAAAGACAAGCTGTCAAGCAAGAAGCGGCATGAACAGGAGCCGCGCACGGCTCAGATTGTTTCTCAAATGAAGTGACTAATTCTCTTTCTTGTGTCAATATTCTTAATGTCATAAATTTAATCGGTCATTTTCTTAACGTCAGTATTTGTTAGCCTTAAATTTTGGCACGAATTCAGGGAGTTGCTAGGAGTTCAAAATGTTGATTGCCTTAAAGATTTGCTAGATATGTAAAGCAAACATATTACTTAAAATACGATTATTCTGAATGTTTTCTTGGAATTTGTTTAAGCTATTTATGATACAGGGTGTTGAGAAAATTTTTATCTTCTTTAAGGAATCATTATTTTTACCTTTTTGTTAAAGAGAACATTGTTTTAAATATATCTGAGATTGTTCCAGCTGAGTGAGATATGATGGAAAAAAGTTTTCTCCTTCTTAACATTTCCTTTTCATAAATACATGCAGTTAGTTAAAGTTGCTATATCAAATTAACCATACCAACTGATAAAGAAATTTTCCGTTAAAATTTACGTGGCGACACCACAATCGGCAGCCGGGAGAAGGGCATAACATGTAGTTGTTCGAGCCTAATGAAGTTGTAAAGAATTATTAGCTCACCGATGGTTTTACTGCAGCCACCCTCTACAGACCACAGTCTCCCTCGCCGGGATACGAACCAAGGATGGCCCATATAGGAGTTGAACGCCCCCCGACAAAGACGAAGATGACTGCCACTATCAGCAGTAGCCAATGCGCCACTGAGCCCCTACAGTCCACTGGAAATCTCAAATTTATGAACAAAAGTGTGTCTCTGTGTCTTCATCCAGTGGTGTTTGTAAGAAGGCTTTTTCAAATCCAGTTTTGCGAAGTATACGCCGTTTTTTGACGTTTGTTCTTCGGTTTTCGGAATTTGATTATTTGTTTGTTTAACGTATGGCAATACAAACTGAACTGCAATTTACGTAAATAAACTGCATAACTTTTTCTTAACATAAGTAGAACTGAACGACTTACTCTACAAATTAGTATCTAAATTTTGTATCTATTCAAAGGCTGCCTGTGTCACTTCAAAGTAATCTTCTGGAATTCCAGGATAAGGACGTCTAACTGCAGCTTGCTACAATGTGTTTGATAGTTTGATGTTCATTGCCACAGTCCACTAAGAAGATGAAATCTATCACCATCGGTAGAGGGTTCTTGGACGGATGTTGTGGTCTGTAAGACTCTGTTAATTACTTTTCAGGTACGTCGTGGTAATTCCATGCCGGCTGGTCTTGTGCCATGTCTTAAGAGCGTCTGATATTCCTCATCGCAAACATACACTACTGGCCATTAAAATTGCGACACCAAGAACAAATGTAGATGATAAACGCGTATTCATTGGCCAAATATATTATATTAGAACTGACAAGTGATTACATTTTCACGCAATTTGGGTGCATAGATCCTGAGAAATCAGTACCCAGAAGAACCACGTCTGGCCGTAATAACGGCCTTGATACGCCTGAGCATGGAGTCAAACAGAGCTTGGATGGCATGTACAGGTACAGCTGCCCATGCAGCTTCAACACGATACCACAGTTCATCAAGAGTAGTGACTGGCGTATTGTGACGAGCCAGTTGCTCGGCCACCATTGATCAGACGTTTTCACTTGGTGGGACATCTGGAGAATGTGTTGGCCAGGGCAGCAGTCGAACATTTTCTGTATCCAGAAAGGCCCGTACAGGACCTGCAACATGCGGTCGTGCGTTATCCTGCTGAAATGTAGGGTTTCGCAGTGATCGAATGTAGAGTAGAGCCACGGGTCTTAACACATCTGAAATGTAAAGTCCACTGTACAAAGTGCCGTCAATGTGAACAAGAGGTGACCGAGACATGTAACCAATGGCATCCCATGCCATCACGCCGGGTGATACGCCAGTATGGTGATGACGAATACGCGCTTCCAATGTGCGTTCACCGCAATGTCGCCAAACACGGATGCGACCATCACGATGCTGTAAACAGAACCTGGATTCATCCGAAAAAATGACGTTTTCTCATTCGTGCTCCCAGGTTCGTCGTTGAGTACACCATCGCAGGCGCTCCTGTCTGTGATGCAGCGTCAAGGGTAACCGCAGCCGTGGTCTCCTAGCTGATAGTCCCCTCAGGTGCAAACGTCGTCGAACTATTCGTGCAGATGGTTGTTGTCTTGCAAACGTCCCCATCTGTTGACTCACGGATCGAGACGTGGCTACACGATCCGTTGCAGCCATGCGGATATGATGCCTGTTATGTCGACAGCTAATGATACGAGGCCTTTGGGGTCCAACACGGCGTTCGTATTACCCTCCTGAACCCACCGATTCCATATTCTTCTAACAGTCATTGGATCTCGACCAACGCGAGCAGTAATGTCCCGATACGTTAAACCGCAATCGCAATAGGCTACAATCCGACCTTTATCAAAAATCGGAAACGTGATGGTACGCATTTCTCCTCCTTACACGAGGCATCACAACAACGTTTCACCAGGCAATGCCGGTCAACTGCTGTTTGTGTATGAGAAATCGGTTGGAAACTTTCCTCATGTCAGCACGTTGTAAGTGTCGCTACCGGCGCCAACCTTGTGTGAATGCTCTGAAGAGCTAATCATTTGCATATCACAGCATCTTCTTCCTGTCTGTTAAATTTCGCGTCTGTAGCACGTCATCTGCCTGGTGTAACAATTTTAATGGCCACTAGTGTATTTCCACGTTTCTGACCACTACCTTTTCATACTGAAATCCACTGGTTGCAGTGATTCCACCAGTATGGTAGGAAGCCGCCCCAATTTTAATCCGCTCATTCTAAGAGTAGACACGTCAAAGTGGAATGAAAGCTGACGAATTTTAATTTTTTCATATTTTTTGAGAAGATTACTTAGTTTAGTTTAGAATTAGTAACCAGTGAAGACGGGTAGACAAGATGCAACCGGTTACTGTCGTCGTCAGTGCTGTGTTTAGCTGAACATCGATTATTCTCGCATTTGTTTAGCTGATCATCGATTTTTCTCACGTGAGACCTATTAAGCCACACTGGAGCACACTATTCGGCAGCAGAGTAGACAAATCCCAAGGAAGAACTTCGTACAGTTGCAGCTCTCTCATCCTATGAGGAAAACATTCAGCTTCTGTATGATAATATTGCCGCGATGTTTACTATGAGTTTCTTGTACAAGATTACAGAAAGAGTTACCCACAATGTTTTCAGAACTTTTGGTGGTGGAGTACTTGAGCCTCTCCGTCATTTTAGGTCCCCAGTTCCATACAACACAATACAACTGTGACACTCAGCGTTAGCTGTTCGATGATGACTCGTTGATAGCAGATCAACACCGACAACGATAGTTCAGGTATACATGCCGACGTCGCAAGCTGAAGATGAACAGATAGAGAAAGTGTATGAGGATATTGAAAGGGTAATGTAGTATGTAAAGGGGGACGAAAATCTTATAGTCGTGGGCGACTGGAATGCAGTTGTAGGGGAAGGAGTAGAAGAAAAGGTTACAGGAGAATATGGGCTTGGGACAAGGAATGAAAGAGGAGAAAGACTAATTGAGTTCTGTAACAAGTTTCAGCTAGTAATAGCGAATACCCTGTTCAAGAATCACAAGAGGAGGAGGTATACTTGGAAAAGGCCGGGAGATACGGGAAGATTTCAATTAGATTACATCATGGTCAGACAGAGATTCCGAAATCAGATACTGGATTGTAAGGCGTACCCAGTAGCAGATATAGACTCAGATCACAATATAGTAGTGATGAAGAGTAGGCTGAGGTTCAAGACATTAGTCAGGAAGAATCAATACGCAAAGAAGTGGGATACGGAAGTACTAAGGAATGACGAGATACGTTTGAAGTTCTCTAACGCTATAGATACAGCAATAAGGAATAGCGCAGTAGGCAGTACAGTTGAAGAGGAATGGACATCTCTAAAAAGGGCCATCACAGAAGTTGGGAAGGAAAACATCGGTACAAAGAAGGTAGCTGCGAAGAAACCATGGGTAACAGAAGAAATACTTCAGTTGATTGATGAAAGGAGGAAGTACAACCATTTTCCGGGAAAATCAGGAATACAGAAATACAAGTCGCTGAGGAATGAAATAAATAGGAAGTGCAGGGAAGCTAAGACGAAATGGCTGCAGGAAAAATGCGAAGACATCGAAAAAGATATGATTGTCGGAAGGACAGACTCAGCATACAGGAAAGTCAAAACAACCTTTGGTGACATTAAAAGCAACGGTGGTAACATTAAGAGTGCAACGGGAATCCCACTGTTAAATGCAGAGGAGAGAGCAGATAGGTGGAAAGAATACATTGAAAGCCTTTATGAGGGTGAAGATTTGTCTGATGTGATAGAAGAAGAAACAGGAGTCGATTTAGAAGAGATAGGGGATCCAGTATTAGAATCGGAATTTAAAAGAGCTTTGGAGGACTTACGGTCAAATAAGGCAGAAGGGATAGATAACATTCCACCAGAATTTCTAAAATCATTGGGGGAAGTGGCAACATAACGACTATTCACGTTGGTGTGTAGAATATATGAGTCTGGCGATATACCATCTGACTTTCGGAAAAGCATCATCCACACAATTCTGAAGACGGCAAGAGCTGACAAGTGCGAGAATTATCGCACAATCAGCTTAACAGCTCATGCATCGAAGCTGCTTACAAGAATAATATACAGAAGAATGGAAAAGAAAATTGAGAATGCGCTAGGTAACGATCAGTTTGGCATTAGGAAAAGTAAAGGGACGAGAGAGGCAATTCTGACGTTACGGCTAATAATGGAAGCAAGGCTAAAGAAAAATCAAGACACTTTCATAGGATTTGTCGACCTGGAAAGAAGCATTCGACAATATAAAATGGTGCAAGCTGTACGAGATTCTGAAAAAAGTAGGGGTAAGCTATAGGGAGAGACGGGTCATATACAATATGTACTACAACCAAGAGGGAATAATAAGAGTGGACGATCAACAACGAAGTGCTCGTATTAAGAAGGGTGTAAGACAAGGCTGTAGCCTTTCGCCGCTACTCTTCAATCTGTACATCGAGGAAGCAATGATGGAAATAAAAGAAAGGTTCAGGAGTGGAATTAAAATACAAGGTGAAAGGATATCAATGATACGATTCGCTGATGACATTGCTATCCTGAGTGAAAGTGAAGAAGAATTAAATGATCTGCTGAACGGAATGAACAGTCTAATGAGTACACAGTATGGTTTGAGAGTAAATCGGAGAAAGATGAAGGTAATGAGAAGTAGTAGAAATGAGAACAGCGAGAAACTTAACATCAGGATTGATGGTCACGAAGTCAATGAAGTTAAGGAATTCTGCTACCTAGGCAGTAAAATAACCAATGACGGACGGAGCAAGGAGGACATCAAAAGCAGACTCGCTATCCCAAAAAAGGCATCAAAAAAGGCATTTCTGGCCAAGAGAAGTCTACTAATATCAAATACCGGCCTTAATTTGAGGAAGAAATATCTGAGGATGTACGTCTGGAGTACAGCATTGTATGGTAGTGAAACATGGACTGTGGGAAAACCGGAACAGAAGAGAATCGAAGCATTTGAGATGTGGTACTATAGACGAAAATTAGGTGGACTGATAAGGTAAGGAATGAGGAGGTTCTACGCAGAATCGGAGAGGAAAGGAATATGTGGAAAACACTGATAAGGAGAAGAGACAGGATGATAGGACATCTGCTAAGACATGAGGGAATGACTTCCATGGTACTAGAGGGAGCTGTAGAGGGCAAAAACCGTAGAGGAAGACAGAGATTGGAATACGTCAAGCAAATAATTGAGGACGTAGGTTGCAAGTGCTACTCTGAGATGTGGAGGTTAGCACAGGAAAGGAATTCGTGGCGGGCCGCATCAAACCAGTCAGTAGATTGATGACAAAAAAAAAAAAGTCGATAAACGACAGCGTGATCTGCAAACAACCGAAGACGGCTGCTCAGATTTTGTCCAAAATCGTTTATATAGATAAGAAACAGCAAAGGGCCTATAACACTACCTTGGGGAACGCCATAAATCACTTCTGTTTTACTCGATGACTTTCCGTCAATTACTACTAACTGTGACCTCTCTAATGACCTCTCTAACAGGAAATCACAAATCCAGTCACATAACTGAGACTATATTCCGTAAGCACGCAATTTCACTAAGAGCCCCTTGTGTGGTACAGTGTCAAAAGCCTTCCGGAAATTCAGAAATACGGAATCTGTCTGAAATCCCTTGTGAATAGCACTCAACACTTCATGTGAATAAAGAGCTATTTGTGTTTCACAGGAACGATGTTTTCTAAACCCATGTTGACCCTCAGAATTATAAATAAAATACGCTTGGTTGTCATGTTTTGTTTATTATCTTGCATTTTCGTAAAAAACGTTTTCTTACAGTTATGATACTTTAGGTTCCAAATTAAATACTGCTTTTCATACGGACATTAATCTCAAATACTGCTTTTTTTCTAAAAAGTTATGAACGGAATTCTGTATCTGTAGCATGCTATTCTTTCACACTGTCCAGCCGGAGGTAGCAGCGCTGCTCTGGCGCTAGCTGCGTGGCCAGACATAATGGTTGGCGGTGTTTCATCTACAGCGGGTGAGATGGGGCGGCGTGAGACGATGGCAATCAGTCACCGCCTCGGCTACGAGCGATCAGAGTCTCATGGAGGTATGACTATGGGGTAGCAGCCGGGGAAGTCTGTGACTCATCGCCAGTGGTCAGCAAGGGGCGTGGCTATTCTTGGGGTGGCGGCCGACGCTGTTAGTGGAAGAAGACTGGGCGTGGAGGTGTTGGACAGTGGAGTGCAAGATGCGGCGACGATTGCTAGAGCCTCAGATGGAAGCCAAATTGCCAGCAGCTGAACAGTTCGGGGGCGGTGCCGGGCATGGTATGGGGCGCTGGCCGATTTGTTTTGGATTGGCATGGCAGCCCAAAGGTGTCGTATATGTGTCGCATCTGGAGCTGCAAGAACGCCTCGATGCAGACGAAGAGAGTTGGTTGGTGGCCAACAGCAAAGATGGAATCAACTGCAACCCGGTGTGCCTTGGGGCTAGGCAGTCTGAGGATCCAATGGTCGACGCAGGGCGTGACCGGGGAGTTGTCGATATCATCGACCAAAAGAGTTGTCGGTGTCTTTCTCCAGTGGCATGTGATGTCAAAAACCCCAGTAAGATAAGCAGAAGTCAATTTTTGTCAATTCTGTAAAGGTGGAGCACTAGGCGTGTGCTCTAGTGGCCTTTAGTGATTGTTTGTCAGTTGAGAATTGGTCAGTGAAAACTGTGTATAGTAAAGGAGACTGAACATGTGTGTTCCGTGCGACGACTCTTTACAGTTATTGTAATACATGGCGCCTTGTATGGCGTTTCTTATACTCTCCTGGCGTGAGTTAACATTTCTGAAAACGAGATTGCTTTGCGTTATTTGTTTTCACATCGAGGGAGTAATCCACATTGTATTTATATATCTATAAGTTACTTAATTTCAAGTGATTACTGTTCACGTAGATTCGTTGCCTAAATGATTTTAGTAGCAGCGAGTAACTGGTGAAGGTGCCGGCTAGCAGAGGTTGATATTAATCTGATCTACACATTAGTTTTGCTATGTTGAGTCTGGGCCCTGTTGTCTACATCCTGACAGTTTGAATATGTTATCGACGTTTTGTGCCCCCTTTACGTTTCAATGGGGATGTATCTCAAATGAAGTTGTTCTATCAATTTATTCTGTGATTATCTGACGCCAAATTTGTACAAGTACTAGGCCTGAGAAAGAAACCGTCCGGTTATCATTATTGTTGTTCTATTCTTTTAATTTGCTTGTGAAAGGTATTAAGCTTTTTATACATGTTTTTGATGAAACGAGGCCTCCAAAAGCCTCAGTTCAAACCCCTCATTACCCGGATACTACCCTACAAAATATAGTTCTTCATAGTGACGTTAATAAATCCTCATGAATATCTTAATGACTGCAGTTCTTTTAAAATTTTAACTCTTCAGTTCATTACATTATATGACAAGTAAAACTTTTATCCAATTAAATAATATGTCTTAAATACTGAGTAGCATTTTAGCTTGATAATCGTTCTCAAGGACTGCTGGATATCCCAGAAAAGTAGGGCCCGCACCACAGGTCCAGCCTAGAAGTCTATAGATCCTAAATAAAGTCCTGAGAGTGCGGTAGGCATACAGGATAGACGTACTGGAACAAAATCGTTAGATTGATTTTGGCCAAAATATCATATTTTCTGAGGACATCAACTATATGATGAGCGAGAAGTATCTCGAGTATCATAGAGAGGCCGAATCTTGTTGAATACATTTAAGGTTTTCTCTTAGCTGCGCCTCTATGACGGCAACTGTTGAGTAAGCTGAGGAAATTTTTTATAAAATTTTGGGACTACAAACGATTTATTCATAGTTCTGAACTGACCAGTTGATTTGAGGGCAATGATAAACACGTGTAATAGGTGATGTACTAATCTAAACGCCGCGCGGGATTAGCTGAGCGGTCTGAGGCGCTGCAGTCATGGACTGTGCGGCGGAGGTTCGAGTCCTCCCTCGGGCATGGGTGTGTGTGTGTTTGTCCTTAGGATAATTTAGGTTAAGTAGTGTGTAAGCTTAGGGACTGATGACCTTAGCAGTTAAGTCCCATAAGATTTCACACATATGAACATTAACATTAACTAATCCAAACAGCATATAAGGCAACCGAAGCTTAATTCATACATTGCTAAACATTTTTTAAAATTTTTGTGTAAAATCTTCTAAAAAATTGTATAGTCCCTTGTAGGTGCTAGTCCTCTTTTATTCTGGATTCAAGGTACAATAGGTTAAGCGACAACAATCGCGTTCTTAGGTTAAATCTGCCATTGGAGGCGTTAAGTGAAAAAACTATTAGTGCCTACTAGGAAGGACATCGAAAAGTATTCACTGTCTGTAATATAGTAAGCCATTAAACCAATACTCTCTCCCAAAATTCTATAAAGCACATATTATGGCATCATCAAATGCAATGGCTGTTAAAAGATCCACAAACAATCTTATCTAATTATGGGTCATCAATGAGGGATATTCTAATTTCGACCTGAAAAATAAAGTGTAGAAGTGGAAGAACACGGGACTACGGCATCCGAATCTCATAAATACAGTACGGTATTAATTTACCAGAAATCAGCTGTCTCGCCTGCGAAGAAGAAATAATAGCATTCTTATTAAAAATGAAACTCCTCCAGCTGTACTTAAGATTTCATATTTATTTGGCTACTAGTTTCGACGTTGCTTCAACGCCATCTTCAGGCCCGTACACTCTGATGATATCAATTGTGTGTGGCTGAGTACTAGAAGTCCGCGGTGATCCATGAATGCATGTGGAACACCTATTGGTCTCGACTTCAAGTACTCAGCCACACACAATTGGTATCGTCAGAGCGTACGGGCCTGAGGATTGCGTTGACGCAACGTCGAAACTAGTAGCCAAATAAATATGAAATCTTAAGTACAGCTGGAGGAGTTTCATTTTTAATAAAACTTATACCACCATCATCCAATTTAAATATGAATCTTCGAAGATTAAATAATAGCATAGTGTGCAGACGCATAGTGAGTCATAGCGGAAACTGACGCTTCCAATGGCCGACGACTGCTAGAAGGCGTGTAACCCGGTAGAGAGCATAAGGATTTTATATGATCGCAGGGTCTTATTTTTCGAAGCATAGGAGTCTTTTTCAAATGGAATGGACAATTGAAAATAAATTACACAGTAACAACAAGTGCTGTTAGTCTTTGGTAACATTCCTATCATTCTAACACAGTGGAAAAACTCTCGGTAGTGTACTTACTTTTATTTTAGTCTTTGTGCAAGTCTCATTAATTAAAAATTACAAGATTAAAATATGATGTATTAAAATTGGTTTTCGGTCCCAGGCACAGCTATGTTAAATTAGATTAATGATTACGGTTGCATGATAAATTAGGAATATAGTTAAAACTGACAAGGGAAACGCGCTACATAACAATATACAGGGAGTATCAGCTAAAACTTGCACCGAAAATATTGCGGTAATGGAAAGTCCTATTGATACGCCGTTTTCACAGAATGGACTAGTACTCTGGGGCTCTTATTGTTAACCAATCAACAGATTGTAATAATATTTAAAAAGTGTATTTTTTGTGCAGACATGTTGTTTTTCTGGTCTGTAGTTCAGAGACTGGTTTGATGCAGCTCTCCATTCTACACTACCCTGTGCCAGCATCTTCATCTCCGAATAACTACTGCAACCCACATCGTTCTGAATCTGCTTAGTGTATTCATCTCTTGGTCTCCCTCTGCTATTTTTACCCTCCACTCTTCCCTCCAATACCAAACTGGTCATCCCCTGAGGCCTCAGAACGTGTCCTACCAAACGATCCCTTCTTCTAGTCAAGTTGTGCCACAACGTCCTCTGCTCTCCAATTCTGTTCAGTACCTCTTCATTAGTTACGCTTTCTACCCATCTAATCTTTAACATTCGTCTGTAACACCACATTTCGAAAGCTTCTATTCACTTCTTGTCTGAACTGTTTATCGTCCATGTATCACTTCCATACATGGCTATAGTGCATATAAATACATTCAGAAAAGATTTCCTGACACTTAAATATATACTCGATGTTAACAAATTTGTCTTCTTCAGAAATGCTTTCCTTGCCGTAGCCAGTCTATATTTCATATCCTCTCCGGCCATCAGCACTTATTTTGCTCCCCAAATTGCAAAACTCATTTACTAATTTAAGTGTCTCATTTCCTAATCTGATACCCTCAGCATCGCCTGATTTAAATCTATTATATAGCATTATCCTCGTTTCGCTTTTGATTATGTTCATTTTACATCTCCTTTCAAGGCGCTATCCATTGCGTTCAGCTGCTCTTCCGGGTCCTTTGCTGTCTCTGCAGAATTACAATGTCGTCGGCAAACCTCAAAGTTTTTATTTCTTCTCCATAGGTTTTAATTCCTACGCCAAATTTTTCTTTTGTTTCCTTTACTACTTGATTAATGTACATCGAAGTTAGGCTAAAACGCTGTCTCACTCCCTTCTCAACCACTCGTTCCCTTTCATGCCTCTCGATTCTTACGACATACACTTTCTTAAATCGAACAATGCCTATTGACATCAATCAACTAAAAGTGTGGTCTCAGTGGTGATTGTTGCAGTTTCTAGTGCGAGTCGTTTACGAGATATCGTATTTTGAAACGTTCCCACACTTGTACAATACCTATGGTTGCACACACTAAAAAGCTACAGTATGCGTAAACTAGTTATGTGGGTTCTGACCAACAACGAGATGCTTCCAGTCTGGTATGGAATCAAGTCTGGTATGGAACGACTGTTACACAAGTGCTCGAAATTCAGCAGAGATGTCCGAGCAGACTGCAGTAATATGTGATTACATATCATCTGGTGTAGTTGGTGTGTCCTTGTAGAATGCGCCTGTCAGCGTTATCCATATACACTCCTGGAAATGGAAAAAAGAACACATTGACACCGGTGTGTCAGACCCACCATACTTGCTCCGGACACTGCGAGAGGGCTGTACAAGCAATGATCACACGCACGGCACAGCGGACACACCAGGAACCGCGGTGTTGGCCGTCGAATGGCGCTAGCTGCGCAACATTTGTGCACCGCCGTCGTCAGTGTCAGCCAGTTTGCCGTGACATACGGAGCTCCATCGCAGTCTTTAACACTGGTAGTATGCCGCGACAGCGTGGACGTGAACCGTATGTGCAGTTGACGGACTTTGAGCGAGGGCGTATAGTGGGCATGCGGGAGGCCGGGTGGACGTACCGCCGAATTGCTCAACACGTGGGGCGTGAGGTCTCCACAGTACATCGATGTTGTCGCCAGTGGTCGGCGGAATGTGCACGTGCCCGTCGACCTGGGACCGGACCGCAGCGACGCACGGATGCACGCCAAGACCGCAGGATCCTACGCAGTGCCGTAGGGGACCGCACCGCCACTTCCCAGCAAATTAGGGACACTGTTGCTCCTGGGGTATCGGCGAGGACCATTCGCAACCGTCTCCATGAAGCTGGGCTACGGTTCCGCACACCGTTAGGCCGTCTTCCGCTCACGCCCCAACATCGTGCAGCCCGCCTCCAGTGGTGTCGCGACAGGCGTGAATGGAGGGACGAATGGAGACGTGTCGTCTTCAGCGATGAGAGTCGCTTCTGCCTTGGTGCCAATGATGGTCGTATGCTTGTTTGGCGCCGTGCAGGTGAGCGCCACAATCAGGACTGCATACGACCGAGGCACACAGGGCCAACACCCGGCATCATGGTGTGGGGAGCGATCTCCTACACTGGCCGTACACCACTGGTGATCGTCGAGGGGACACTGAATAGTGCACGGTACATCCAAACCGTCATCGAACCCATCGTTCTACCATTCCTAGACCGGCAAGGGAACTTGCTGTTCCAACAGGACAATGCACGTCCGCATGTATCCCGTGCCACCCAACGTGCTCTAGAAGGTGTAAGTCAACTACCCTGGTCAGCAAGATCTCCGGATCTGTCCCCCATTGAGCATGTTTGGGACTGGATGAAGCGTCGTCTCACGCGGTCTGCACGTCCAGCACGAACGCTGGTCCAACTGAGGCGCCAGGTGGAAATGGCATGGCAAGCCGTTCCACAGGACTACATCCAGCATCTCTACGATCGTCTCCATGGGAGAATAGCAGCCTGCATTGCTGCGAAAGGTGGATATACACTGTACTAGTGTCGACATTGTGCATGCTCTGTTGCCTGTGTCTATATGCCTGTGGTTCTGTCAGTGTGGTCATGTGATGTATCTGACCCCAGGAATGTGTCAATAAAGTTTCCCCTTCCTGGGACAATGAATTCACGGTGTTCTTATTTCAATTTCCAGGAGTGTACAAAAGTCGACAGGCGTCATATCGGTGGAACGGGCCGGCCAAGATGCAGGGCTTTGCGTCCAGTCCAACGATTTGGAAACAATTTATAAGGACATGCTGCAGTACTTCGTGCACTGTGGGTTTGTCAGCCATCATGTTGGTACCACATCTCCCTCCTAGTCTGGAGAGGAACGTCTTGTAGCAACAATGGAAGATGGTCTGTTAGGAGGCTCTGATATTTGTGCATATTCATTGTTCCGTCTATAAATATAAAAAATAGGCCTATGAACTGGTGGTTCACTATCCCACACCACATATTTAGACATGGACGATGACGTTCGACCTAACTAAGCCAACGGGGATTGTCAACAGACCAATAGTGCATGTTTCGGCGGTTCACCTGGCTGTGATTGGTAAATGTGGCTTCATCGTGATACATCTGGAAAGTACTGTCTGAATGCCCACGTACAGAAGTTAACAAGATCATCATAATCGTTTCCATGCAGCTCTTGAGGGGAGAAAGATGCGATAGACATTGAACCTATGTCGATAGAGAATGCGTAGGACACTTGCCTGACTCATGCTATTTCCTCGAACGATCGCGCGGGAGCTAAAGAGCAGATCAACTGCAACAGCAGCAAGAACATAAATTTACCCCTGTCATTCTGTCATCACTTGTTTCCTCCTTTACGTTGTATGTTTGTTACACTACTGCTTACACGTAACTGCTTGAAAACATTGATAAATAATGGCCCAGGTGGTTGATGTCTGTTAAGGATATCTTGACGCGTACGGCGTACAAGAACGAACTGCGTTCTTCCTACACCCTCCATAAATACTGAGCATGCCGGCCTTTTTTGCATTGGTAAATTCCATGGTCCACTCACGACCTACTGCTTGTACTGTTACGGAATGACTAGGACGTCGCTGTGCACTAAAGGAATACACAAGTACACTATAAGCAAAAGTAACAACACAATACCTAGCAACTACTTAGGTTGAATGGCACAAACAAGTGTTGGTGTGGAAACTTTTCAAAACACGATATCTCGTAAATGACTCACACTAGAATCCTGCAACAAACACAACTGATATTCTAACTTACCCTACTTTTAGTTTGTTAATGTCAATAGGCACTGTTCCATTTAAAGTATGTTTGTTCAAAAAATAGGCTTCTAATTATAATTACAGTATGTTGATTGGCTAACGATACAAGCCCCTAACTACCAGTCCATTCTGTGAAAACCAAACATCAATAGGACTTTCGATTTCCACAGTCTCTGTCAGTGTTAGATGATTCACCCAGTATAGTAAAAGTAGGTGAATGAGAACCGCCGGTCGGAGTCACCGAGCGGTTCTAGGCGCTTCAGTCTGGAACCACGCGACCGCTACGTTCGCAGGTTCGAATCCTGCCTCGGGCATGGATGTGTGTGATGTCCTTAGGTTAGTTAGGTTTAAGTAGTTCTAGGTTCTAGGGGACTTAATGACCTCAGCTGTTGAGTCCCATAGTGCTCAGAGCCATTTGAACCATTTGAATGAGAACCGAAAGTCAAAACGGAATGAATATGAGATGCAATTTTTATTGTAATGTGACTATACGTGAGGGAGGGCATAAACAATTGAAATTCGAGAGAGTGGCCCTGTGTCGCAAATCCAGCTGACAGTTCAGCGCTTGGTTTGGGGTGTAGCCTTACGGATGCGTGGTATGGATTTTTTCGAGAACACTCAGAATAGTGCCCTTGCTTCCATCACATAATATCTTTTGGTGCTGGATTTTATAATTGTATATCCGTTGTCAGGTATATTGTTGGAATTGCAGATTTAGAACCAGTCATGTTCAGATGTTCTTTGAAATGGATACCAAAACTTCGCCCCGTTTAACCAATGTAACATAAAGAAAACTATAGAAAGGAAGAGTTGTGATTCATAATGTGTGTGCCTTCAACCTGATAGGAACGATTATTTTGTGCTTTCATAAAATACATTCGTAATGGTAGTGAAATGTAACTCTGGAACTGTTCTTTTTTGAAACTGGTCGCCCAATGAAAGCGTACTGTTTCGGTTGAAAACGTAACTGTGGTAGTGTTTGTTATGGCGTGTGGACGTTTTTGAAAGCAAAGGCAATCCTCGGCTATGAGACCATTACTGGTCAATCAGTCCAATGTCTAAATTTTGGTGAACTATAATATGAAATAAACGGATGGGACGATCGGGTGATCATTAACAGTAGAATTCCGCACAGCCAATGCAAACAGCTGCTGTGAACAAATCGTTATAGACGGGGTATACGGCACTTCATGTTCGTAGTGACTGTACTGTTCTACGTCGCAATTTCGACCATTCGTTTACAGGAATTTTTTGGTTCGATTTAATTTTAAGTGCTTCTGCATACTGAGCCATTGCTATAGCCGAACTGATGCACAACTTATCGGAAAAAGACGACGTGAAGTGTCGGACAGTGCACCAGAGTACGACCAGCTGTTTGCAATCGAAATCGTGTGTTGTTGTGGTATCAGTGGCGTCATATGCGAAGGAACACATGCATACATGCGTTAATCTCATACCGGAGGATGTTGTGACTCTGTGAAGGATAACAGACACACTCCTACAGTAGTGCTCTAGTGACGTGCTGCCCTGTGAACGAGGTGGCAGGCTTTCCGCGTAGATGTCAAGGCACACTGGCTTCACTTCGACGCTGCTCTTCCACAAATACGCCAGCGTAGTAACATAATTCCCCGAGCTGCAGTTTCAGTAGCAAATCACAATCAACCAGATGACGACTCGCGGCTGTTCAAACCCCTTATCTCGGCCATTTCGCGCTCTTTGCTGTCAACGAGGCGTACCAATGTGTCACGCCCCGTTTAACGCTCGCAGATAACGACAGAAATGTCCCACACTCCTCCGCAACGCTTTGTACGAACGGCTGCCGCAGCTACTCATTGGGTGTGTTGCTTAGCTTTCATGCGCGCTATCGCTTTGTAATTCTAGTCATTTATGTGTCACGTACTGTTCTGAATGTCCCGAAAGGAACTTATCAGTAATGACTTTTCTTTATTGTCTCGCAATTTCAGTATACAGTTGCGTACTGCAGCAGGAATTTCCACGTGATAACTGAACTTGGTCTGATCTACACTTCATTCGGCTCTTCATTTCTGTCATTTATATTTTGCTTTCAGTAGGTCACGACAGTTAGCTGTGAAATATATTATTCGTATCAGCTAAACTCGGCTTCGAAGGATCGAAATAAGCGCCTGGTGCAACCTCTCAATATGATGCAGTTTCGTATCCTTAAGGACTCAGTTTTGCTTTGGACCAATGGGAAGCCTTCACGTGTTAGAAACTACTAGCGAATTTTGTTTGAAACAGCATTGGCCATTCTGTTCTCTTTTATTCTGTATTCTGGTGCTATAGTGGAAGGAGCCGAGTTGTATGTTTCAACTGGAGAGAAAGACTGCTTTTGACTTGTGGCGATCCGTGTTGGTGTGGAGATTCTACAATGATGCAAATATTGGGTCCGATCATCTCAATTAGCTATCATGGTGAAGCTGAGGTAAAGTGGTTAGGTTTTTCTTTGGTATTGCTTGCTACCGAATACTCCGCGATTCGGAATGTGGCAGTCACGGGCGTCACAAGCACCAAATTTATGGGTGGGTGAGGGGGGGGGGGGTGAGATAGAAGGAGGAGGAGAGACTCAATACATAGCGTACAGATCACAAAGGGGCTTAAACGGGAGTCTCCCTTGAAAAACGTTGAAAAACTAGGACCTAAAAACACTTTTTGGAGCATTCTGGGTGCCTCACACCATATACTTCGATGGCTCTTAAAACTCCTAAAGCGTGCCAATTTAAGCCGGGATTAAAAAGTATTTTGCGATTCCCGAGTATAAAAAAGTGATATCATATTAACATTTAATATTATTGAGAATGTGTATGATTATTACGTATTGTGTCCTAAATTACCGTGGAAACAGTTTAAAACTGAATAGTTTTTCAATCTAAATTCTACTTGACTTTTATTGGAAATGTAAATATATAGCTTATTGCATATAATATTTTATTTAGTTTATTTTTCAAGCAATAGTAATACATTTAAAAACACAACACCATTAATTATTACTGCGCAAGACGTTTTAGTATGTATAATTGGTTAAGCTTGGATGAGCTGGAAGAGATATTTGTATGGTGTGAAAATAATGAAAAGTGTTAAAAGGAACTTCGGTTACACGATAACTCAGACCAATCCAAACGCCTTAAAGTCAATTAAATACCTAGGAATAACAATTAGGAACAATTTAAATTGGAAAGGACACATAGAAAATGTTGTGGAGAAGGCGAATCAAAAACTGCATTTTAATGGCGGAACACTTACAAGTTGCAACAGTAGTAGAGTCCCTACATTATGCTTGTCCGTCCTCTTTTGGAGTACTACTGCGCGCTGTGGTATTCTTACCATATAGGGTCAACGGTGCACATCGAGAAAGTTCAAAGACGGGCAGCACGTTGTCTGTTATAGAGAGATAGGGGACAGTGTGTCACGTACATGTCACAGGATTTGCGTGACCATCATTAAAACATATGCGTTTCTCGTTGCGGTAGGATTTTCTCACGAATTTTCAATCACCAATTTTCTCCTCCGAATGCGAAAGTACTTTATTAATGACGAACTACACAGGGAGAAACGATCGTCAAATAAAACAACGGAAATCAGAGCTCGCCCGGAAATATTTAGATGTTTGTTTTTTCCGCCCACTGTTCAAGAGTGGAAGAATAGAGAATTAATGTGAAGTATTTTTCTTTTTTCAATTGAGATTCAAGAAATTGAATTCCTTTTCAAAAGTCCTTTTGTGTGTGGCGGGGGGGGGGGGGGGGGGGGGGGGACACGTGGCCGACAAAGATGGGCAGCAAATCTGTCAGAGTGACTTAGAAGTCGTAATTTTCAGAATAACAATTTTACAGCATCTGGCTGCGATTTCAGTCACAACTTGGAGTACAAGTAGCAATTAGCTACTAAAAGTAGCATTCAACATTCCTCGCCTTGTGCAATCTCTTGAGTATCGTTCGTACTTCCTTCTAAGAACCTTGTTACTCACGCTAAGGATTTAGGCCCTAGGGGGAAGAAATGAAGCAAGAACCAATTTCTTCTATGAAAAATTTTACATTTGGTGCGCTACTAGGCAGCAACTCTGACTTCTTTGGCTAGAATGTGATACTGGACATACCCTCAAATCTTGCCGGCCGGGGTGGCCGAGCGGTTCTAGGCGCTGCAGTCTGGAACCGCGCGACCGCTACGGTCGCAGGTTGGAATCCTGCCTCGGGCATGGATGTGTGTGATGTCCTTAAGTTAGTTAGGTTTAAGTAGTTCTAAGTTCTAGGGGACTGATGACCTTAGAAGTTAAGTCCTATAGTGCTCAGAGCCATGTTTTGAACCTCAAATCTTGGTTGTGGTGACCCACTGATCAGTGACAGCATGAGGTATAGGTTAGGTTGAAAGGTGATATCTGGTTCAGTGTCAAGTAACAGCTGCGGTAACACATCGACTTATAGTGTAGCCTAATGTTTTTTATGTTCACTCCATATATAAACACACTTAACGCACGTTTCATCGTAAAAACTAAAATGGCATGGTTAATGCAGAAAACGGATATTACTTAATGAATGAGGTTCCAATGTGTATTCTGATGCCTGTTACGGACATATATCAACAGAAGCTACGAAACATGTAAAGGGGAACTCACTACGTAACTTTTACCAAATTTTCAACGGTGTTTTATCAACAAGATGGATATTTCTCTCCACACTACAGTACTTCTGTATGTATGTTGAACTATTGCAATTAATATATTCTGAGTGTTAACTTTTAACTAGAAGTTCTTTGCTTCCCTCTGTTTTCAGTTGCATATCATCAGACATAAAACACATAAAAAAATCTTTATCAATAATTACTTGGCGGAAAATTTAAGGGCATGGGACGGCTTTATCTAGGTGAGAATGGAATGTTCATCATTCACTTAGCGTATTTCACATTTCACACCTTACAGGCGATCGCGTATCACTTCCATTACACCGATTCATTTCACTTTGCCAGGAATACCAGTTAACAGATATGCTTGGCAGTGCGTCAGTTGCAACTTGCAACTAATCACAGTGTTAAATCTATAGTGTTAAATCGCTGTAATCGCATTTTAACGTAGCAGAGTGCTAGAGGTTGTAAATTTGTAGAAGGCAATTCTAAACTGTGACAAATCACATACAGCATTCACAGAAATCACTGATATCGGAAACTCGCAGTCTAGCCCATTGCTAATGGTAGCCATTGAAGGAACTCAGAGGACGCAATTGTGTCTAATAGATATCCTGCTTCCACATGTGACAGTATTAAGATGCTATTTTACAACGAGACAATGCTCTTTCACATATGGCACGTGTCTATATTAACTGTCTGCGTGATTGATGTCTGATGCCAGCATCAGAACCCCCTACAATACGTGTTAGAGCAGCTCAGACGTCAATTTCGTCCCAGTGCCAGTACCCTATAGCCGTCCACAATTGCGAAAATATTGCCGGTGCAAAATTTTGTGCACTAACTGACTTCTAGATTATGTTCCATATCTGTCCAATAGTATTCATGTCGAGCGATCTGGATGCCAAATCAGTGTCACGTCAAACGAATCGGCAACAATTGTGGCCCGTTGACATGGCGCATTTCACCCATGAAAATTGCATTCTTGTTTGGGAACGTGAACTCCCTGAATGGCTGCAAATGGTCTCCGAGTACCCTAGTCAATCATCGGTTCAATTACGCCAGAGCACACAGTCCATTCCATGTAAACACAACCGACTCAATTATGGAGCCACCACCAGCCTGCTCAGTGCTTTGTTGACAACGTGGGTCCTGGTTTCGTGTGGTCGGCGCCACACTCAAACCCTACCATGAACTCTTACCAACTTGTTGTGTACATAGTTCCACGTAGTCAGCGCGTACCCAACTTCCCCACTAGAGCGCGCCCCGCTAAGCACAACCGCGCAGGCGCAGCGCTCGTCCGTCTCCGCACTACGAGATGGCGTTGCCATAAAGACAGACCAAATTCTGCTTCCGCGTATTAATATGTAACGCAGCCAATGAGATTGCTGCTTACGTAGAACCTTTTTCTCCTCGCGGATCACACTCGCGCAGTGATACCTGAATGCGCGTGATATTATAACGAGTGTACAGACCTCCGATTAGTCAGTCTCCATTCGTCTGCACCAGTCTGTACCAGTCTGCATTTGTGTGCACCAGTCTGCACCGGTCTGCATTAGTCTGTACCAGTCTGTACGAGTTCTACATTTGTCTGTACCAGTCTACAGTCAAGTTTCAGTATCCGCCTAATAAGATTACCATATTCCTGTACATAGCCATGAAGATAAATGTATAGACACTTTTGCCAAGTATCAGAGATATATGTGGGAATAAGATTAACATACCAATACCAAAGGATCTTCAGATTGACAACTATAGCATCCAGAACCAAGTTATGTAATTTTTTTGCTTATTATTTTAATAAATGTGTGTGAAAATTAATCAAGTTCTGTTTAAAGTTGGTCATCGTCAATCTGCTACTCTATCGTCTGACCTAACGGCAGAAGATAAACACGCCACGATAAGACCACGAGACATATTGCTGACACTCGCCTACTTCGCTAGAGCGACAAGTCAAATAATCTGATGGTGTGTTTACCGAAGGTCTTACAGTACGCGCACCACACAACTGAAATCGGGACTCATCCGACCACGCCACGGTTTTTGAGGAGTCTAGGCTACAATCCATATGGTCACGAGGACAGGCGAGTCGCTGCAGGCTATGTAGCGCTGTTAGCGAAGGCGTTGCTCGTCTGTTGCCACAGCCCATTAACGCGAAATTTCGCCGCACTGTCCTAACAGATACGTTCGTCTTACGTGCCACATAATTTCGCGGTTATTACACTTGGTGTTGGTTGTCTGCTAGCACTGACAACTCTCCGCAAACGCTGCTGCTCTCGGTCGTTAAGTGAAGGTCGTCGGCAACTGACTCGTCCAATGTGAGAGGTACTGAATGAAATTTGGTAGCGTCGACACACTCCTGACACTGTGTATCTGGAAATATTGAATTTCCTAAAGATTTCGGAAGTTGGTCCAACTATCGTTTTGCGTTCAAAATTTGTTAAACCCCATGATCATGTAGGTAAACTTTTCACGCCAATCACCTGAATAAAAATGATAGCTCCACCCATTTACTGACTCCTTATACCTTGTGTTCGCGATTCTACCGCCATCTGTATACGTGCATATCGCTATCCTATGACTTCCGTCCCCTCATTTTATATTGTGTACCACTTAACCATGCCCCAGCCATGACAAAACTCTATAATCTACATCTCTAGGGATGGTAAACAAAGTAAAACATATTTATTTCAGAGCCACAGAAGCACCAAGAAGCAAATACAATGGGATACACATCAATAATAATACGTAATAACATATGTTGCAGAAAGGACGCAAATTTTATGAAAATTTTGCCGTTCCGTGTTGGGACCTGCTCGGGGACCTTACTAGGGAATTTGTATAGCTGTTTCATTTCACATTGATCAACGTAATGGTTAGGAGCGCCAGTTTAAAATTCTTATTGGAAGACAAGTCGAAACAAGGCCCCGGGAGTACTGGTAGACAACATCCCATTAGAGCTCCTGATAGCTTTGGGAGAGCCAACCATGAGAAAATTCTTCCATCTGGTGAGTAAGATGTACGGAACAGGCGAAACACTCTCAGATTTCGAGAAGAATATAATAATCCCAGTTCCAAAGAAATCAGGTACTGACAGGTGTGAAAATTACCGAACCATCAGTTTAATAAGTCACGGCTGCAAAATACTAACATGAATCATTTACAGAAGAATGGACAAACTCGTAGAAGGCGGTCTCAGGAAAGATCAGTTCGAATTTCTGAGAAACGTAGGAACACGCGAGGCAATACTGACCCTACGACGTCTCATAGAAGATAAGTTTAGGAAAGACAAACCTTCTTTTATAGCATTTGTAGACTTAGAGAAGAATTTTGACTGTGTTGACTGGAATACCTTCTTTCAAATTATGGTGGGAGGGGTAAAATATAGGGAGCAAAAGGCTATTTACAATTTGTGCAAAAAAAAAAAAATGGTTCAAATGGCTCTGAGCACTATGGGACTTAACATCTGAGGTCATCAGTCCCCTAGAACTTAGAACTACTTAAACCTAACTAACCTAAGGACATCACATACATCCATGCCAGAGGCGATCGTAGCAGCAGCGCGTTTCCGGACTGAAGCGCCTAGAACCGCTCGGCCACCACGGCCGACAATTTGTGTAGAAACCATAGAGCAGTTATAAGAGTCAAGGGGCACGAAAGGGAAGAAGTGATTGAGAATGGAGTGAGACAAGGTTGTAGCCTATCACCGATGTTATTCAATCTGTATACTGAGCAAGCAGTAAAGGAAACAAAAGAAAAATTTGGATCAGGAACTGGAGAAGAAATAAAAACATTGAGGTGTGCCGATGACATTGCAATTTTGGCAAGGACAACAAAGGAGTTAGTAGAGCGGTTGAACGGAAAGGAAAGTCTCTTGAGAAAAAGATATAAGATGAACATCAATAAAAGCAAAAAGAGGATAATGGAACGTAGTCGAATTAAATCAGGAGATGTTGAACAAATTAGATAAGGAAGTGACACAGTTAAAGTGGTAAATGAGCTTTGCTATTTGGGAAGAAAAATAACTGATGATGGTCGAAGTAGGGAGGATATAAAATGCATACTGGCAATGGTAAGAAAAGCGTTTCTGAAGAGGAGAAATTTGTTAACGTTGAGTATAGATTTAAGTGTCAGGAAGCCCTTTCGGAAAATATTTGAATTGCGTGTAGCCATGTATGGAAGTGAAACATGGATGGTAAATAGTTTAGAGAAGGAGGGAAGAGAAGATTTCGAAATGTGGTGCTACAGAAGAATGCTGAAGATTAGATGGGTAGATCACATAAATAATGAGGAGGTACTGAACAGAATGGGGGAGAAGAGAAATTTGTGGTACAACCTGATCAGAAGAAGGGATCGGTTGGTAGGACACATTCTGAGATATCAAGGGATCACCAATCTAGTATTGGAGGGAAGCGTGTGGGGTAAAAATCGTAGAGAGATACCAAGAGATAAATACAGTAAGCAGATTCAGAGGTGTGTAGGTTGCAGTAGTTGCTCAGAGATTAAGAGGCTTGCAGAGAATAGAGTAGCATGCAGAGCTGCGTCAAAACAGTCTTCAGACTGAACACCACAGCAACAACAACATTGGAAGATGTAACCTCCCCCTCACTTATCGACCTTAATGATAGTGAAAAATTAAACCGCATGCACCTAATGGAAATTTGGGAAAAGCAGTCGTCACCGAAGTTAATGTGTCGGTAAAGAGGGAGGAAAGGGTTACATCTAAATGAAAGGAAAAATGCAAATGAAACTGGTGGAAATTAATTTTGAAAAGGAGTAAAGTTAATAAAGAAAGTAAATGTGCGGCCGTTACGTTAACGATTAATTAGCGGTAATTAGATATTTGAGATTTGGGGGAAATTACGGTCGCCAGTCCTAAGGACAATTACTATAGTAACTGAAAAAGAAATGTTATTACACATATAATTAGCACTAGAAGCGTGGCAACTGAAGGTTGACACGTGTAGTGTGAAACCTGAAAGTTTGTCAGAAGTAATAAATTTCGCTACACTCTGACTTAATTTAGCAAAAGAATTAATAAAACCGGAAAATCGAAAGTTAATTTAGTGACTGAAGTTAATAGTGAGCTTTCTTTCTGAAGCACATCGAAATTCAGGAAAATACGGTTAGTGTTGGACTACCTCAACAATCATTTCAAAAGCTACTTGAATCTACGCAATTTAGAAATAAGAGATTTAACTTTGAACTTGAATTAAATGATTCTGAACAATTAACAATAGTAAAATTTAGTACGTACCAAGCTGAGCTGCAGTCACACGTAAGCTCAAATACGGTAACAAAACTCGCACTTTTATTTTTTTCCTGTGTAATCTGAATATTGTAGCCAGCTATGAATACCTTAACTGAACTTTGAAATTAAAGCAGTGAAATCGAATGATGCTGGCGTTTGAATTTCAACGACACTCGGGTTCATTCCGGAAAAGGAAGGGACCCTGCTTGGTAATGCAATTGGGACAATGAGCAACAAAGGTTCATGCTAAGTTGCTGTAATTTTGTGATGCAACAATTTTAAAAGTTTGAAATGCTGAGGTCTGCCATACAGTTCTAAATCTTTACGTGCTTCCAGTCTTCCTTGCTGGTTGATTGAAGGTTTGAAGCCGTCGATCTAGGAGGTGGCGACAGTTACTCATTGTCGACGGTCGCTGTTGCAGAAGCTGGATGTTGGCGCGCCTTCTTCTTGACACGGTCACCAGACGAAACGGACTCTTGATGCGCGCCAGCTAATGCTTCCCGTCCGCGACACCATGTAAGAAACTATCATCGCAAGTCGAGCGCAATTACATGCTGCCAAACCCCGAAAGCTCGACAACTCGCGGGAGCTTCACACAACACACCTACTCCACTCGCACTCCAGGCGGACTCCCCCTGCTCTGCCCGCGCTCCACGAGGCAGAGTTAACCCTACCAAAGATCCTACACACTTTGATTCTTCACACGACCTATCGATGTAATCGTTCGATAGCAGTTTTCCCTAGGCAAGACCCAGCGTAAAAATACAAATAATATTTACGAAACAAACCAATTATACATCGACATAAATGCACATATATATATATATATATATATATATATACAAATAGTAAAACAATTACAATATGTAAAGACACAGAAATATCATATATTCAGGTAACAAAAATAAGGAAAACAAATTTATAGTACAATAGATGGAAATAGGAGGATATGCATTTCCGGCGTTACAAAGACACAGATTAAATTTAACATTTTCACAATAACGTTACATTCAGCCGGTTAAAATAAAGGCGGCAATCATGAATTGAAATTTATATTTACCAATTATATATAGAAAAATAATTTGAAATTGTTTATCAGGGATTCAGAGATGCGTGTGGGCCGACTATTATGAAAAACGGGAGTACACACACACATACACATACACACACACACACACACACACACACACACATACACACACACACACACACACACACACACGCACACACACGCACACAGTTAGGAGTACAGGCGCACCAGCACGCCCTATATGGTTTCCAACACTTAATACATGCATATAATTGTTTGTGTTAGCAAAAATCTGTAACTATTGCTTAAATTTTTACTACAACTTTCAAACTTACTTTTTACCTGAAATCCATGCTCGCAAGAAATGGTCTTCGAATGAAAGCAAGCAACCGAGCTCCGGTTATTAAAGTAGTAATATTAATAAAATAAAATAATTTTAATAACCCAACTTTGAAATGAAATTACGCTGCACTCATCTAATCGTCACATAAATTGTTTCCAAACGAACAGTACGAACAGTTATCGTGAGGCTTTTCTGAAGCAGTAGGTAACCAGGAAGAGAGGATAGGTACGATTAATATCATTACCAATAACGTTACTCCAGTCGTCATGGACATCTTTAGTCACTCTCATGTTCGTGGTACATATCCTACTGGGTGGAAGCAACTCTTAACTAGAACAATACCTAGAACGATTACCAAAAATCCCCAAGTGTATTACCGATAGTACAATGTTCATGAACAGCTGGCGGGTTATCTAAAAACGTATAACATCCACGGTAAATACGAATCAGGCTCCCTAAAATTCTGTATTACAGAATTTGCTTTCACCAAAGCGACTGACGACATCCAGCAGGTTATGGGCAGGCGTGAGCGACCATTTAAACACTGGTTAATTTCAGCAAGACTGTTGATACCAGTTACGATGTATTAGTTAGGGACATGAAACTGACGTATTACTGAAACTTTGCAACTATGGTTCGACAGCAGATTCAAAAACAGTTGGCAATAAGCGTATGTGGTGTGTCGAAGAAGTCGCCAGGGAAACATACAGTATTACTCCATTAAGTTTCGGGAATGCAGCCGCAGAATTCATGCGGCTGCATTCCCGAAACTTAATGGAGAAGTCTTTGCGCCGCGAAAACTTGAAGATTCATACAGTATTATGTTCTCTGAAGTCACCCAGGCTCCATTCCTTGGTCCACTGCCTTTCTCGCTGTATATCGCTGATACTTCGTCCGTGCTTCATTCTTGTAGTTACCACATATACACTCCTGGAAATGGAAAAAAGAACACATTGACACCGGTGTGTCAGACCCACCATACTTGCTCCGGACACTGCGAGAGGGCTGTACAAGGAATGATCACACGCACGGCACAGCGGACACACCAGGAACCGCGATGTTGGCCGTCGAATGGCGCTAGCTGCGCAGCATTTGTGCACCACCGCCGTCAGTGTCAGCCAGTTTGCCGTGGCACACGGAGCTCCATCGCAGTCTTTAACACTGGTAGCATGCCGCGACAGCGTGGACGTGAACCATATGTGCAGTTGACGGACTTTCAGCGAGGGCGTATAGTGGGCATGCGGGAGGCCGGGTGGACGTACCGCCGAATTGCTCAACACGTGGGGCGTGAGGTCTCCACAGTACATCGATGTTGTCGCCAGTGGTCGGCGGAAGGTGCACGTGCCCGTCGACCTGGGACCGGACCGCAGCGACGCACGGATGCACGCCAAGACCGTAGGATCCTACGCAGTGCCGTAGGGGACCGCACCGCCACTTCCCAGCAAATTAGGGACACTGTTGCTCCTGGGGTATCGGCGAGGACCATTCGCAACCGTCTCCATGAAGCTAGGCTACGGTCCCGCACACCGTTAGGCCGTCTTCCGCTCACGCCCCAACATCGTGCAGCCCGCCTCCAGTGGTGTCGCGACAGGCGTGAATGGAGGGACGAATGGAGACGTGTCGTCTTCAGCGATGAGAGTCGCTTCTGCCTTGGTGCCAATGATGGTCGTATGCATGTTTGGCGCCGTGCAGGTGAGCGCCACAATCAGGACTGCATACGACCGACGCACACAGGGCCAACACCCGGCATCATGGTGTGGGAAGCGATCTCCTACACTGGCCGTACACCACTGGTGATCGTCGAGGGGACACTGAATAGTGCACGGTACATCCAAACCGTCATCGAACCCATCGTTCTACCATTCCTAGACCGGCAAGGGAACTTGCTGTTCCAACAGGACAATGCACGTCCGCATGTGTCCCGTGCCACCCAACGTGCTCTAGAAGGTGTAAGTCAACTACCCTGGCCAGCAAGATCTCCGGATCTGTCCCCCATTGAGCATGTTTGGGACTGGATGAAGCGTCGTCTCACGCGGTCTGCACGTCCAGCACGAACGCTGGTCCAACTGAGGCGCCAGGTGGAAATGGCATGGCAAGCCGTTCCACAGGACTACATCCAGCATCTCTACGATCGTCTCCATGGGAGAATAGCAGCCTGCATTGCTGCGAAAGGTGGATATACACTGTACTAGTGCCGACATTGTGCATGCTCTGTTGCCTGTGTCTATGTGCCTGTGGTTCTGTCAGTGTGATCATGTGATGTATCTGACCCCAGGAATGTGTCAATAAAGTTTCTCCTTCCTGGGACAATGAATTCACGGTGTTCTTATTTCAATTTCCAGGAGTGTAAGTTGAGGTCATACTGCTTTATCAAAGAACCACCCTAAAAAATCTCTATTGCCGTGTCAGGTGTGAATGACGATCTTGGTTCAGAATACTGATGGTTGCAAACTTGGACCTTGAACTAAAGGTGATTGTTGCCAATCGCCTGGAACAAAATTTCACTTTTACTTGCTTTCGACACCGACTATGGATGTCTTCATAAGAAAATCCACGATTACCTAAAAAAATTATAAATAACCAGTAACATAGAGAAATACCAAGGAATGTTGTTGTGGTTTTCGGTCCAAAGACTGGTTTTTGCAGCTGTGCATGTCAATCTATCCTGTGCAGGCCGCTTCGTCTCCGAGTAACTACTGCAACCTACATTCTTCCTAATCTGCTTACTGTATTCATATGCCGGCCGATGTGACCGAGCGGTTCTAGGCGTTTCAGTCCGGAACCGCGCTGCTGCTACGGTCGCAAGTTCGAATCCTGTCTCGGGCATGGATGTTTGTGATGTCCTTAGGTTAGTTAGGTATAAGTAGTTCTATGTCTAGTGGACGGATGACCTCAGATGTTAAGTCCAATAGTGCATAGAGCCATTTGAACCATTTTTACTGTATTCATCTACGAGTTTAACCCCCCACGTAGCCAGCCGAAAGTGGCCGTGCGGTTCTAGGCGCTACAGTCTGGAACCGAGCGACCGCTACGGTCGCAGGTTCGAATCCTGCCTCGGGCATGGATGTGTGTGATGTCCTTAGGTTAGTTAGGTTTAATTAGTTCTAAGTTTTAGGCGACTGATGACCTCAGAAGTTAAGTCACATAGTGCTCAGAGCCATTTGAACCATTTGAACCCCCCACGTCTCCCTACAGTACTAAACTGGTGAACCATTGATGCCTCATAATGTGTCCTACCAACCGATCTCTTCTTCTATTCCGTACCAGATCGGGTTGACGGAGGAGATAGAGAAGATCCAAAGAAGAGCGGCGCGTTTCGTCACAGGGTTATTTGGTAACCGTGATAGCGTTATGGAGATGTTTAACAAACTCAAGTGGCAGACTCTGCAAGAGAGGCGCTCTGCATCGCGGTGTAGCTTGCTCGCCAGGTTTCGAGAGGGTGCGTTTCTGGATGAGGTATCGAATATATTGTTTCCCCCTACTTATACCTCCCGAGGAGATCACGAATGTCAAATTAGAGAGATTCGAGCGCGCACGGAGGCTTTCAGACAGTCGTTCTTCCCGCGAACCATACGCGACTGGAACAGGAAAGGGAGGTAATGACAGTGGCACGTAAAGTGCCCTCCTCCACACACCGTTGGGTTGCTTGCGGAGTATAAATGTAGATGCAAATGTAGATAAGATTGTATCACAAATTTCTCTTCTCGCCAATGCTGTTCAGTACCTCCTTATTAGTAATGAGATCCATCGATCTAATCTTCAGCATTCTTCTGTAGCACCACATTTCAGGAGCTTCTATTCTCTTCATGTCTAAACTGTTTATCGTCCATGTTTCACTTCCATACATGGCTGCACTCCATACAAATATTTTCAGAAGGGTCTTCCTGACACTTACATCTACACCCGATGTTAACAAATTTATCTTCTTCAGAAACGCTTTTCTTGTCATTGCCGTCTACAGTTTATATCCTCCCTACCTCGACCATCATCCGTTATTTTGCTTTTCAAGTAAGGAATAAACAGTTCTTATTCCGAACAAATTTATGAGAAAGCTGTACCCACATGTAGCAACCGACGAACAAATTTAAGAGCAATAATGCTCTCGTCACATAAAAATACTTCCTTGAGAAGTTAATGTTAAAATCACAATAAACTAAATCATTGAAACAGACATGAAAGCTGGTAACTGCTAGTAAAATTGATGTGGCATAGCAATTCGCTAAGGTTTGCAAGAGGAAACAGCCACTGGACGTGACATTAGACTAACAAGTGGAGGCCACGACGTTTGGAACGCGCATTTACTGCAAACTTCGTACACTCGTAGTACTCCGTGAGAACAACAAAGTGTGTAAGCAGTAGCGCGTACTTCTCAAGCGTTATTGAGAAAATCGCAAGATAATTTCGGTCGTCAAATACATATCTGTGCGTGGCCATTTTAACCATGAAGCGGGGGTAGCCGAGCTGTGCCGGCACAGTAGCTCAGCGTGTTCGATCAGAGCGGTAGCAATTCTTTCTAATAAAATAACTGAGCGAACGGACCAACGAACAAACTGAACAAATTCAACGAACGATATAGAACCAAGTGGTTGGCGTCCAAGCCGCTGGATCGCAGGATCAAGTTCTGTTCGTCAGTTTTTTTTTCTCAGCAGAGGCGTTTTCTTTACTATTTATATTACAATTGATATAATGGGGAAAATACGTGTAATCGGATGAACTTTTATTAAATTTACAATGTATTTGGCAGTCTACTAATTTTTATTATCACAAATAATGTAATATTCATAACTATCGACTAGTAAACGACCAAACTCATAAAGTGATACTGAAAATGTATGCTTGTCCGTGATTTGAGAAATCCCTTATACCTGCAAGGAGCCCGAAACGACTTATTACTTCCAAGTTTTGACCGGCACAGACGGCTTTCGAAAGATGTACAATCAATCGTCGCTTTCGACATTACGAGTACAAGCTGCAGGATGATAGTTTTCGTGAAAACATGGAAAACATAAAAACATAAAGTTAAACGGCACCAGCTGCATTGAATAAATGCTATGTTTCAATATACGCAAAGTCTTTTGACATTTTCCGTGGAAAAACACACCTCGTTAACATTTTCAAAAACCTCTCTTTCAGTCGATAAATTGGAAGCAAACCGTGCATAACGCAGTATTTCCTTAAAAATCGGCGCTGATAATTGGTTATGCAGTATCGAGTGTATTGTAACAGCGTCTTCCGAAAAGCAATTTCTCCTTCTCTTTCGATTAAATACGAACAGGTTTGAAGACACGGACAAGCATACATTTTCAGTATCAGTTTATGCGTTTGGTCGTTTACTAATCGATAATTATGAATATTATTTTATTTGTGATAACAAAAATTAGTAGACTGCCAAATAACATTGTAAATTTAATAAAAATTTTTTAGAAAACATTTTGTTCGTTGAATTTGTTCAGGGCGGACGTCCGTTGACACCAGTTCAGTTTGTTCGTTGATCCGCTCGCTCAGTTCTTTTATTAGAAAGAGTTTCTACCGCTCTGATCGAACACGCTGAGCTACCGTGCCGGCACCACTCGGCTACCCCCACTTCATGGTAAAAGTGGCCACGCACATATATATATATTGGACGACCGAAATGATCTTGCGATTTTCTCAGTAACGCCTGTGAAGTACTGCTTACGCATATCGTTGTCCCATGGAGTACTACGAGTGTACGAAGTTTACAGTAAATCCGAGTTCCAAACGTTGTGGCCTCCCCTTGTAAGATGCTCACATGTCGGAAGAAATGGCGACATCTAGCAACAGTCGACGATACCAACTGCTTAATTTACAAATATATTTTAAATAGCATATAAGTGTTTATGTCACATACCAATAGCCATTATTATGCAAAATGAAAAATTATATAGACAATGCAACAGCAAATATAAGGTACAATTTTTGTACGAAACAACTACGATGTAATAAATGAAAAATAGAGTGGATTATGACATCAGAGCTAATTTTTGAGATCCCTGAGTTTTGTTAGGGAGAACGCTCTGGTTTTAACTGTAATTAGTAGAAATGCTACATTACAGGCCTATTTGTTTTCGAGGAGACGCTGTATCTTGTATGGTCAGTGTCAAAGTCACCGCCCTTGCTACAAGTAGCCCAGTCCTTAGAAACCGGTCATTCTCTCTGGGGAACCTCGGGTATTTGGTGCATATGGCACTTGCGCCCTGCTGTCTCTAGCCCCAGCCAAGACTCGGTCAGATTCACACAGCGCAACGAAAACGGGGCATTCAATTAGCTAGGATGCTGAGAGAAACTGAGACATGTCTTAGCGGCTCGGTCTTTGGAGTCACCGATATCACTCATATTACCAGCATCAGGCATTCAGCAATCGATAGCAACATGATGCAGATTAAAGTGAATGAATAACAAAGATATATGACGTGTGTCAGTCCACCACTGGACTGACGCGTTTCACTGTTTATCCGAGATCATTCCTTCGTGGTCAGCCTTTATTGTGTAGTAGGAAAACCTATTTCGAAAACGGTTGTATATCACTGTGACCTGTACGTGACAGTATTAGGTCTGTCACATAGAAAAAGGCAATCTCGTATTTAGGCGATGTATTTCACTATTGAGAGTGGCATAAACTTGTTTAGTGCATCATTTAATTTGCCGAAAATATAACAGAAATTCCGATTTTAAAATATGTTTGTACTCCGTTATTTTTTAATCTTTCTAAAAAGTTACGCAATTGAATTCTGATCGTCTGTCACAGACGTAGCACACATCCAGTCGAGAATAAATGTTAATTCGTATATATCGTTGGTTAGTATGGTTGCAAAATGACATTGGTAGGAGGTCTTCAGGCGTGCCAAAAGTATAAGCAGACTACAGAACTGGAAGATCACGTAAAGGAGGATTTTCGTATCGTCACATCCGGGACAAAATACCGCGAGATCTACTCGTATCGATGAGAAGGGCGATCGAGTTGAAAATCTGGCAGGAAACGCCAGGGTTCAGCAGGATGACAGATGGCCAAGTCGTCTGCCAGAGACGAACTGTGTCGATTCTTCCTATTACCACTACAATGGGGCGCAGGGACGACAAAGCGAAGCACTGTACTGCGGGCAATTCCTTTCACATTATCCGTGTCCACAAGCCGTGTTTTTTTCTGCGACTTTGGAAATAGAAACAGACCATCTTACAGTGTTTTTTTAATCTTTTTGGTTTTATTTATTTATTAATTATTGAGTCGCCAGTCTTCCTACTGATTTGATGCGGTCCGCCACAAATTCCTCTCATGTGCGGATCTTTTAATCTTCGACTGACAACTGCAGCCAGTCTCTTGTCTTCCTCTATAGTTTTTGCTCTCCACAACTCCCACTAGTACCATGAAAGTGATTCCCTAAAGTTTTAGTAGATTTACTATCATCCTGTCCGTTATTTTTATATTGTATTAAATATATTTCTTTCCTCGCCGATTCTGCGAACAATCTCCTCATTCCTTACCTTATCAGTCCACGTAATTTTCAACATTCTTTTGTTCTGGTTTTCCCAAAGTGCATGTTTCACTACCATACAATGCTGTGCTCCAATCGTATATTATCAGCAATTTCCTCCTCAAATGAAGGTCTGTTTTCATACTAGTAGATTTCTCTCGGCCAAGAATGTCCTTTTTCTCCAGTGGTGGTCTGCTTTTTATGTTCTTCTTGCTCAGTCGGACATGGGTTAATGTGCTGCCTAGGGAGCAAAACTCCTTAACTTTACCTATTTCGTGATCACCAATTCTGATGTTAAATTTCCTACTGTTCTTCTTTATGCTACTTCTTCTTACATTCATCTTTCTTCGATTTACTCTCAGTCCACATTCAGTACTCAAGACTTAATTCCATGCAGCAGACCCTGTAATTCTTCTGCACTGTCACTGAGGGTAGCAACGTCATCAGCTAGTCTTATGATTGTAATCTTTCACCTCGAACTGTAATCTCACTCTTGAGCCTTTATTTTATTTCCGTCATTGCTTCTTCCACGTATTGACTGAGCAGTAAGAGCGAGACACTGCATCCCTGTCGTACACCCTTTCTAATCCGAACACTGGATTCTCCGCCTGCCACTTCTATTATTCCCTGGTACATATTGTACATCACCAGTCTTTCCCTATACCTTAACCGTAATTGCCTCAAAATTTTGAACATTTTGCGCCATTTTAGCTGTCGGACGCATTTTCCAGGTGGATACATCCTATGAACGTGCCTTGATCTTGCTTCAGTCTTGCTTCCATTATCAAGCTCAACGTGAGAACTGCCTTCCTGGAGGCCTTATCTTTCCTAAAGCCAAACAGTCAAGTAACAGATCTTAAGTTTTATTTTCCATTATTCTCTGTATTATTCTTGCCAGCAACTTGGATGCATGAGCTGTTAAGCTGATCATGCAATAATCTTCGCACTTGTCAGCTCTTGCTATCATTTGAGTTGCGTGGATGATGTTTTTATGATAGTCAGATGGTATGTCACCAGTCTCATACATTCTACGGCATACAGCAACTTGAATAGTCGTTTTGTTGCCACTTACCCCAATGATTTAATAAATTCTGTTGGAATGTTATCTATCCTTTCTGTTATGTTTCATCTTAAGTCTTCAAAAACTCTTTTAAATACTGATTGTAATACTGGATACCCTGTCTCTTCCCTATCGACTCTTAGTTCTTTTTCTATCAAGTTATCAGACAAGTCCTCCCCGTCATAGAGGGCTTCAATGTACTCTTTCCACCTATCTGCTGTCACCTCTGCGTTTAAAAGAGAAAATTTCATTGCAGACTTAATTTTGACGCCATTCCTTTTAATTTCTCGAAACGTCGTTAGACTTTTCTATATACAGACTCAGTCCTTCGGACAACCATTTATTTTTCGATTTATTCACCTTTTTCATTCAGTCGTTCGTCTTAGCTTCCTTGTACTTTTTACATTACAGGCACGATGCTTTATAGTGCTGAGATGTACAGTGTGTTCAAAAATCCAATGCCCAAACAGTTGTCACAAATACAGCCTGAATGACTACGGAGTATGTAGGCGACTTTATGTGTGGTATAATAAGACAATGTTAAACGTGTTCCAGCCCTTTACTGTGGTGTTCAATGTTAGAATAAACGTTCAACTTGAACACATTAATTTCAGCGTAGAGCCGGTATCGAAGTATCAAGTGTGCTCATTGCGAGAATTCTTGCAGCTAATTCCTCACCTATGCCCATGGAGACATAATACACTTCGACTTTCACACAGTGCCAGAGAAAAAATAATTCGGCAGGTCTGGGGATCTTCTAGGCCAATGTGCAGGTCCGCACAGACCGATCTACCGATTGCTTGAAGTACTGCTTACTGCTGTTCGCAAAGATTTTGTAAAGAGATCGCCGGGATCCGATCATGGTATAACCACATCCAATCTCTGATACTAATGCTGCCTCCTGCAGTAACGTCGGCATGTGCTATTGAAAGAATACAGTCTGTACATTGGTCATCTGTGGCGAGGAGGCAACATAAGCAAGCAATTGCCCACAATAGTAGCTTGCAAATTATCTCTGATGGTGTTTTCGCGCTATTGTACGTGGGTTTTCATCCGCCGAACTTTAGGAAACTTTTTAGCCTGTTGAAATCAGCGTACAAACTCAAGCTGACGTGGATGCGTATCTGGTTCTAGGACCTGTACTCTGGTAGGACGAATATGCTAAAGCAGCTATTAATGTAACGTATTCCACATTATACTATGGTGGACATCAAAAATGGTTCAAATGGCTCCAAGCACTATGGGGCTTAACATATGAGGTCATCAGTCACCTAGACTTAGAACTACTTAAACCTAACTAACCTAAGGACATCACTCACATCCATGCCCGAGGCAGGATTCGAACCTGCAACCGTAGCAGCAGCGTGGTTCCGGACTGACGCTCCTAGAACCGTTCGGCCACAGCGGCCGGCCGTCTCACATTTCTCTCCAGTTTGTGACATTACAGCCTTTATCACTGCGATTTTTAACCTGTAAAAGTTTTTTTTTTCTGTATTCGCGTCAGTATGTGCGAACTTTTAACATATACCAATGAATGTTGTAACCAGATATCTTTGCCGCGCTCCTGAAAAGCGCAGAATATCACGATAGCGATAAACTGTTATACGCTGCTATCGATCAGTAAAAAAACGATGCACCTATGTTTCAAAATAACAATTGCCAATTTTTACTTCTGCAGGGAGCCGCGCCGCTCTCTAGCTGTTCTTCTGTGAATGTGTTGCGAGTCGGACGCAAAAGTATTGTGCTCCATACTGATATAATCATTTTGTTGTAAATTTATTCGTTCCACCGCCACAATGGGTGGTCATGTTAATGTAAGTTTCCGTTTCATAATATAATACTTGAAGCCTTGAAGTTTATTTAATTTCAAAGAAAATCTCTCAACCTTATTTTCATTAATTATACTTGTGATAATCTTTTCTGTTTAAAAGATTTACGCAGCTTATGATCCAGCGTGTGTTCTGTCGGAACAGGAGGCTGTCGTGACGACATCGCTATAGTATTTATTCCAAGTTCTTTCAGTTCCGTTTATATGTTCGTACAAATCCAATTAGTTGGCCCCTTAGGTTTCTTTCATGTAACTTCTGTCTGTTTTCTCCGCGCGATCTTCCTCCGAAAACAAATTTCTGTTCATTTTTTAGTAATTTTCGATATCGCGAGCCTCCTGCTCCGAACGGAACACCACGACTTTTCTAACGTCGGAGAGTACCGCACGAATTTTCCGCTAAAACGTAATAGAATTTCTTAAAGCTGGATCAATTACACATGTTGCTGCTGTTCTCCGACAAATCTGGTGTGATTAATAGTAATTTATTCTGTCACGACAAAAAGAACCAATTTTATTTTTACCAAAGCAACAAAGCTTTCAATTAAATTACTAAAAAAAAAATCATACTAGATCTGGCGCCCGAACAGGGACTTGACTAAAATATTGAAAGTGTCACGGTACTAATATATGATTGTCTTATTTCATGTACCGCTCTTTGGAACCCAATGCTGCATAAAATTACAGATGATCAGTAAATATACGCAATATTGAAGGACGCGGTATTTACACAAATATCTTGGGATTTAATAAGATGCAGATTTGCAGTTTTGAAGACAACGCCGAGTGAGTACCAAATTTTCGTTTGCCATAGTTCTGTCTAAAGAGTAGCTCATTTGACCTTCAAATTCGACCTCACTCTATCCTTTCTGTAGCTTAACGTAAAAAACCACTTTTTTTCTACGTAAATATTTGAACATTTTCTGTAACCTTTTGCTTGGACTATTTGTTTTACACTGTAGTTAGTATTCTCGTGTAAGTTCAAGATGGATGCCATTTCAGTCTTTTCTATGTAAGAGCGTTGGCAATCAATTGTTTCAACGGCGTTGACTCCATCTTGTCTTTTTGCTACAGACGTGTGTCAGTTATTACCCACGTAACATTAGACATTTGACGAACGCGCCGCGACTTTATCTTGCGCGGCAAGAATAATTGACATTCAGAATTTCAGTTGGCAGTACCCATTTTAAGTTGGCAATAGTTGAATTTCATTATGGAGGACGGACAATCGAGCGCGAACTCTGCACACGAAAGCGACGGCACTGTTAACAAACATTACCGACTCCGCTCAGGCGGAACGACGGCCAGGACAGACGACAGACAAGCGGTAGCTAACGTGGACGACACTCAGCAGGAAACACCCACCTCCCCGATAACGGTATCAATTGACATTGTCAAAATGTTACAGGAATTGATACTAGACAGACAGGAGAGGGAACAGCGCGAACGTGATCGCGAACAACGTGAGACAGACAGAGACAAGTTTTTATCAGAGTTGAAAACGGATATGACAACACAGATTGACTCAGTTAGGAATGACGTAAATACCACCATTGATGCGAAAGTAGGTACCCTCACTACGCAAGTAGAATCTCTCACAGCACAGATAAATTCGGTTAAGGGTGACGTCACGGCGCAAGTAACCACTTTGACAACACAGATAAGCACTCTGAATAACAAAATTCATAACATTGGTCAGAATCTCACAACTCAAATCGAAGCGTGTCGCAAAGAAACCGATTCGGTAAAACTTGCGTATAAAACAGTTGCACGACAGGTAGACGAGTTAGCGACAGCGGTAGCCACTGTAGAATCAAAAGTAAGTGCAATGGCGAATGACATTTCGGATCGAACTATTGAGGAAAGAGTTAACAGTAGTGTTGTTTCGCACACTAAAGCACTTACCGAACATTACAAAGAATGGATTGATGTACAAGAGAAGCTTGTTGAGGAGAAGGTTACACGTGACTTGAAAGATGTTGTTAAATCCGCAACCTTAGACATATTATCTGCACCCGGCAGTTCAGGAGACACTGTTTGTACTGAACTAGGCCAAATTAGACGAGTGTTTACCCGGGATTTGTCGGAATGGCGGAAGCAAGTAACAGATGAGATATCCGACCTGAAACAGCAAATTCAAACACTACAGTATGATAACCAGAGTGACGGGAAACACTCACTACCTTCAGAGCCAGATGAACATCAATACCAGACAACACAACAACACAACACACCACAGTACATTCCGCGACCGAAAAATGAATTTAACGATTCACACAACAACAACACTGAACAATTGACACTCACAACCCTCATGAAAGAGGAGAGTGTATTGAAAAACAGAGTTTTTCAACCATTCCAACCGGAAAAGCGAAATATTCATCCAGTCGTTTTCCTAAAGAACTTTTCAGGAGTCTTTCCAGCTGCCTGGAATGACAAACAGAGAATACAATTCATTACCGGATACATACAAGGAGAAAGTGCTATATGGGGAACCGAGATGGTTGATCAGTGCAAAACATTTAGCGAGTTTGAGAAGAACTTTTTAAGCAAATTTTGGAGCGCAAGTGTTCAGCAACGCCTACGCAAAGACGTCTACAACGCCGAACCTTTCCATTCGAACAGTGGCGGACTTCGCCGGTACTTTGAAAAGTACTTGAGAAAGATACAATATTGGGACACTCCCATAACAACAAAAGATGTTGTTATGATTCTTAAGTCAAAACTACCCATTTCCATACGCGAAAAATTAGTGAACGTGTCAGAGGAAGATTAGGACGCATTTTTATCCGTCCTTGATTCGCTCGATCTTATACACGAAGACGCGCGTGCGAATGCTAACCGTAAGAACAACAACGCAGGCACGTATTCGAATGCAAACGGTAGTAATGGAAATGGTTCACACGAAACACAATACGGAAACAAACAGTACAATAACCGCAATAGAGGCCGAAACAATGGTTACCGTAATGGTAAACACAAAAACAAGCATTACGGCAACCAACGGTACAATCCAATATACAACACGCAACAACAGTATTACGGGAATGCCCCATACCAATCAAACAATAACGGTAGTAACTTCTACCAGAATGGGAACAAATACAAGGGTAAACGTTGCAACAATCAAAATTGCGGAGGTCAGCTACCTCCACCACAACCCTATGGGCAGCCACAACACCAGCAACAACAGCAATACACGCCTCAGCAACAACCATTCATGTAACAACAACAGTACACGCCACCACAACAGGACTTTAGATACAATAACAATAAACCAAGAAATCAATACAATCCACCGGTATATTTTACGCAGGCAAGTAATGTACCGATTTTTCAGCCTGGTAACCAAGTGCAGTACCAACAAGGGTTTGATACAAATCAACACACACAATGGGTAAAAAACCAGCGAGAATGGTCAAGTGATGTGACAGAAGAATCAAATCAGCCTCATCACAAGAAAGCGGAAAACTAAAGGCAGCACCTTTTCCCCTCCTTGGGGATGCTGCGGGACATAATGGGGGCAAACTCGACCTTGAACGACTTAACGTAATACGTTATGATCGCGACACTGACTTGAGAGACGATTTGTTGCAGGAAAATATTGAGACAGACTTGAATGACGTATGGGAAGACGAAGTACACGCAATGACTAAAATTTACATAGCCAATACACCAATAGATGCTATTATTGATACTGGTGCAAACGTAAATGCTTTATCACTATGTATGTTTAAGAAAGTTTCTGCAGGGATGAAAATTTTAACGTTACCAGTACAAGGTTGTTCAGTAACAGGAGCGGTAGGATCTTTATCACAGCGAGTCAATTTGCAAGCTCAGGTACCGATAAGGATTAATTCTACTTCTTTCATGTGTGTATTTCTAGTAGTTAAGAATTTGTCAGTGTCATGCTTATTAGGAATGGAGTTCCTGAGGAAAAATAAGGCAGTGATTGATATAGAAAAGGGTATCTGTACAATCCGAGTAGGTGAACAGGAGGTAATGCTGCAATTGTTGCACGGCAAGGTCAAAAGATTCAACACTGAGCACAAAGTTAAGGTACGCAGACTGGTACAGCGAATGTTTTTGAACCAAGCACACATGACAAGACAGGGTAACAGTTGGACGGATTTTGATACTGATGACGGACTTCCGACTAGAGAAGAGATTTTGAATAAAGTAAGCGAATCAAGTGAACTTGATTACATACAAAGGCAAGATTTACTGCACTTACTTATGAGGTATCTTCATGTCTTTTCTTCGAAACCTGGTGTAATACGTGACTACGAATATGACATGAAGGTCGCTCCCCATTCTACTTTTTGCAAGACAACGTACTCTGTCCCGTATGCAAGGCGCGGGGCTGTGAAAAATGAAATACGTAAAATGCTTAAGTGGGAGATCATTGAACCGTCAGACTAACCTTACAGTAGTCCGTTATTGCCAGTTTTGAAGCAGGATGGTAGTGTACGTATAGTTTTGGATGCAAGAAATATAAATAACATAATTATTCCAGTAAGAACTCGACCTGTGGCTATGGATGAACAATTACAAAGGTTTCATGGAGTAAAATTCCTCACATCGATAGACTTGAGATCGAGCTACTGGCAGGTGAAGATGACATCACAGTCTCGAAAATATACAGCGTTTATATTTGCAGGTAGATCATACCAATTCAAAGTAGTTCCATTTGGTTTGAATGTGAGTTCAGGCGTATTCATAGCTGCACTTGATCATGTATTAGGACCTGAACTGTTGGATCGAGTAACAGTGTATGTTGATGACTTACTGATTGCTACGAAATCTTGGGAAGAACATTTAGACATAATAAGCAAAGTTTTCCAGAGGTTTGTTGACTATGGAGTCACAGCTAATCTACATAAGTCTAAATTTGGTAAAAGCGAGATTAAATTTTTAGGACATCTTGTATCATCACAGGGAATTACCCCAGATCCAGACAAACTAGCAGCTATTAAAAACTTTCCTGTGCCCTCTTCTAAACGCCAGTTGAAAGGCTTTCTCGGAATGACTTCCTTTTTCAGAAAGTTTATTTCGGACCAGTCGATGAACAGTCAAGCATTGCATGATCTTCTAAAGGAAAATACTCACTGGCATTGGACGCCAGAGTGTCAGGCAGATTTTGATCGCATTAAACAAGCACTTCTTAACAGCAATATTTTGTTCCATCCAGACATGGATAAGGAATTCTGTATTTCGTCAGATGCTTAATTTCAGGGGCTTGGTTCTTGTTTGTTTCAAATAGAAGTAATTGATGGAAAAGAAGAGATAAGAGTTATCAGCTTTGCAAGTAGGGTTCTCACAGAATGTGAGAGGTCATACTCGGTGACAGAGTTGGAGGCTCTGGCCGTTGTATGGTCCTTTAAAAGGTTCAATTACTACATTCATGGTCGGAAAATTAAGGTCTTTTCTGATCACCAAGCTCTTAGTTTCTTGCTCTCGTGTAAACTTCTTCATCCTCGTCTTACACGATGGAGTCTCTTCTTGCAAGAGTATGATTTCGAAATAGTATACATCAAGGGTAAAAACAACATTATCGCGGATGCTTTGTCACGCATGCCGCAAGGACTTCCCGAGTCCAGTGAACTTATCGAGCAGATGCCTAACTACCGAATGAAAGACCCACTACATAGAAAGTATTTCCTTCAGCTCTGCAAGCAGATGCGTATACTCCAAGAAACAGATCCCAAATGGCGTAAGGTCAAACAACTTCTTCTAACAAAACCCGATCACCACTTGTCCAAATTTTATAAACTACACAACGATGTTTTATTCCATCGAACTTCTCTCCTCTCTGGTACCACACGCATACGTTGAACACCTTATCTGGTACACACATCTTTCCTGGGGTCATTATGGACCTGAAAAATGCAAACGAAAGATTTCTGCGTATTGCTATGTACCAAACTTGCACCATCGAATCCACAAGTTGTTAAGTACATGTCTTACCTGCCAGAAGGCAAAACCCTTCAACCATTCGAACCTAATTCCTCTGAATCCAATTATTACTGAGAGACCAAATCAAGTTCTGGCCCTTGATCTCGCTGGCCCCCTGCCGCAAGGGAGGGGAGGGGTGAAATACGTAGTCGCATTGTTGGATCTTTTCACAAAACATGTGAGACTTTATGCAATGAAATCACCCAGTGCACTTCCGATCATCCGTCGAATCGAACAAGACTATTTTCCTCGATTTGGCAAGCCGGAGGCCATTCTATCAGATAATGCATCGAATTTCACTGGCAGACAATGGCGCAATTTTCTTGCCAGACATGGCATCAAACAAATACTTATATCTCGTTTCAGACCGCAATCTAATCCCACCGAACGTATCTTCAAAGAGTTCAATAGATTCATTCGAACCTACATACCTAATCGACAAACCCGTTGGATTGACTTTGTATCTTCATTCGAGCAGATTGTCAACAATCTTCCACACTTCTCAACTGGATTTACACCTGCGGAATTAATGACGAGTCATCGGGAAAGAAATGAATGGTTAGATCCCATACCTAAAATTGTAGAACCAGAATTAGATTTAGATGCAAAACTTAGGCAAGCATTGGTATCCTTAGCTGTACAGGCGAATCTACGCAAGAAGTCTTATGACAAGAAGGTATCTAAGGCTCTTACATATGATATTAATGAAAAGGTGCTTTTATGTCGCACAATTATTACACTGTATGATAAACATGCTCCTCAACGCACTGTCAAGGTAAAGAGAGCTCCCGCTCCGTGGCTCACCACTGCATTACGCCAGTTAATGAATAAACGTGATGCTGCACATAGGGCCTTCAAGCGTAACCCAACTCCCGAGGCGTACGAAGCTTATAGGAAACTCCGAAATAGAACCAAGCAAAGCGTGAGGAATGCCAAAATCAGACATGCCCGCTCTGTCGTATGCGGTATAACAAAACCTGCTGCACTGTGGAAAAAGCTGCGCAGTTTCGGTATAGGAAAGCGAAGATCTGACGCTGTTTATCAAGCGTCTGCAGAAGAATTCAATGATTTCTTCTCAACAGCTATAAACTGCCACGCAGCGACAAATTACCAGCCCCAAGATATCAATCTCTCGAGAGACAAGTTTTACCTAAAACATGTAACTACTGGCACAGTACACAAGGCAATTATGAGAATCTCTTCCGAGGCAGTAGGAAATGATGGAGTGAGCATTGGCATGATTAAGAACGTCGTAGACACTATTACTCCAGTTATCACAGACATCTTCAACCTGTCTCTTGTCAGTAGTACATATCCTACTGAGTGGAAGCAAAGTTTAATTCAACCTATACCCAAGACTGACAACCCTAAGTCGCCAGGTGATTACAGGCCGATCAGCATACTACCTGCAATATCTAAAGCCCTAGAATACATCGTCCATGAACAGCTGACGGATTACCTCAAAACTCATAACATCCATAACAAATATCAGTCAGGCTTTCGAAAGCACCATAGTACAGCAACTGCATTAATCAAAGTAACTGATGACATTAAACATGCTATGGACAGACGTGAAGCTACCATCCTAACACTGCTTGACTTTAGCAAGGCTTTTGATACAGTTGACTTTGATATATTACTAATTAAAATGAAACAGCTGAATTTCTCAAACAGCGCTATACACTGGTTCGACAGCTACCTCAAAAACAGAAGTCAACAAGTCATTTGTGGGTCGGAAAAGTCTTCATGGAAAAACGTGCGCTCTGGAGTTCCCCAAGGCTCCGTCCTTGGTCCATTACTCTTCTCACTGTACATTAACGATATTTCTTCAGTGATTCACTCCTGCAACTACCATCTATATGCCGACGACATCCAACTGTACATAAGTGCAAGCCCCAAGAACATTGCTGACGCAGTAGCGAGTATGAACGCAGATCTTTGCTCTGTTTCTCGATGGGCACAGAACCTAGGTCTGAAACTAAACCCCAAGAAATCCTAGGTCATACTTATATCTCATCCAAAGTTAATCAGTCGGTACTTTCGCGAAACAGTCCCTCAAATACTCCTCAATGGTACCCAACTACCATACCAAAAAACAGTAAAAGACCTTGGAATAATCTTGGATGAACACCTAAACTGGGAAGAACAAACAGTCACAGCATGCCGGAAATCGCTCTCCTCCCTACATGCAATTCAAAAATTTAGAAAAATATTTCCAACCCATGTTAAACAAAAATTAGTCCAAACACTAGTCTTGCCTAATCTTTACTACTGTGATGTAGTTCAACACGGCACAAATAGTGAAAATTCGAGATGCCTCGAGCTAGTGATGAATGCTTGCGTTAGATACGTATGCAATATACGGTTGTATGATCATATCAGTCCTTCATACTCCCAGCTAGGTTGGATACGCCCACATAAGGCACGCGATCTCCACACGATGTGCTTACTTCAATGATTTCTTAGCCACTGGTGCCCCCAATACTTATCTTCTCACATTAAACACCTATCATCATTCCACAACCGCAATACCAGATCGGATACATCTAGCATCTTGGCTGTACCTTTACATAACACAAAATCTTTCTCTGTGTCATTCTCCATCTCAGCCATACAACTATGGAACGCGCTCCCCTGTGATCTGCGTTTTATCCAGAACCACTTAACATTCAAGAGGGAATTCAAGACTTACATATTAGGGACGGTATAGCCACCATTGTCGTGCCCCTCTCATCTTTTTCTTTCTCCTCTCCATCATAGCTTCGAATTTTACCATTCTATTTCTCCTCCTCTAACTTATCTACCTTTTCTATATCTCTTTCACCCCATTCTATCGTCTTATGTCTCTGCTTGATGAGAATAACTCACAAGCTGCAAGAATATAACGAGAAAATTCCCAACTAGCAATAGGACTGACATTCATAAAAGAAAAAATATGTTCACTTTCCTGTACATAGTCATTACTATTATTATTATTCTTGATTATTATAATTACTTTTTGATTGTTATAATTATCATTGTAGTACTTTTATAATCTCTAATTTTTTCTGTAACATTAAAACTGTATAACATGTTTTATGTCTTTAATGTTCTGTAGAAACTGAAATTTGTTGAATCTGAGTATGCCTGGTTAGGTGTAAGAGAGGGCCTGGAGGCCCTAATCTTGCCAGGTAAAAATAAATGCATAAATAAATAAATAAAAGGTGCTTTTATGGACACATTTTAAGTCATCGAAGTTGTTGAAAAGAAATCGGAAATGGAGGCTATTGTACGACGGACCATTTGGAGTAATTAGAAAACCACATACAGGATGTTATCTAATAGCGGATCCAGCATCTGGCAGAATTAAAGGATTGTATCACCACCAGGATCTCAAGAAGTATAACGAGGCAAAGTAACAAGCAAAGGAACATTAGCCTAAGGTTTAACCTGTGAAACACTTCGGTATTCAAACATACCAATACGAGTACTCACGCTTTGGCGAAAAACTATGGAGGTAATTGAAGATTTGATTTATTATAGCGTACGAAAAAGAAAGCACATTCCATTTGAGAGGACAGATTCTCAGTTAGTTTTAAGTTAGTCATAGGTGTAAGCAGTCCAAGTTGGCTGTTGGCATTGAGAAATGCCGTTATTGTTGAAAGGGGATACGGAAGGAAGTAGCAGATTGCCACCTTCCAACTCCAATGAATATATATGTATGTGAAATATTAGGTTAAGCAATTTCTTTTTCAGCCCTCAAGATGGAATGTTAGTCTTTAAGTGTACAGAGTACAGCCTATTGCGTGTAAACTGTGCGTAATTGTAACACCGTCATGAACTATACCTTTTGTTAGCGCGATCTTCAGAATTAAACAGATTTGTGTAGCCAAGTGTTTGAACTGTCAAAAGCAGTAAATAACAGAGAGAGAGAGTATCACGTAGTATTTGATAGTTTTCAGGAGATCCAATCTCAGATTCAAAGTATCATCTACGAACAGTAAGCCTCATAAAGATTTAATAGCTAAGCAACAAAGCATTTCCTTTATTCTGTTTTACAACAGCTGTTAGGTCATGTAGTCGAGAGTGCCACTACATGGAAACATATACGTCGTACTGACAAGTCTGACGTATTCCTGATGGTAAACGTTTCTTCTTTAAACATGTAAGATGCACTAAAGTAATTAGCTATTTCACAGCCAAGCCCGACAATCGCCCAGAAGGAAGCGTGAGAAGCTAGAAAGCTGTCACCAGATCTGACTCACATTATAATAATAAAACTATGATCTGATATTAGATTAAAGAATAGCCACTTGAAGGCACACGTGACGCATGTCATGCATCTAAGGTCACAAAAAATATCCTAGTGTAGTTGTGCTAGAATTTGTATATGTATATAGTGTATTTATGTTCATATTTGATCCTCTCCTCTTCCCTTCCCCATCCCATCCCATTAAAAAAAAGTGAGGATTAGAATTTGACAGGCTCATCTGAGTGCTCTTTAGACGGTTGAAGTGGAAACGAAATTTGTGGGAGAGATCCGTTAGCGAAAGTTTTGTTTTAATCGCGTATCGCGAGTAGCAATGTTGAGAGATTATAATACATTCCGCGAGTAGTACTTGCAGCCAGTAACTTTATGAAGCATGAATCTTCCGGAGAGAAATGCATGAGTATGCTCGACCAGTAGAGACAGAATTTGTTCAGTCTGTGCTCTACATAAACAGTGACACTAAATTTTGAAGAGAAACGAAATAACAAGCTGCTTAAAAGATTTGTTTTAAGAAAAATTTTACCTTTGTAAAAGGGAGAGAGAATAACCGAAATAATCGTGCCTTGATGCACAAATAGTGGTATTCAATACGCTAATCCGGCTTGGCGTGACTGAAAAGGTTAACAGAATTTTGTGACTGTACGCAAACTTAAGAAATGTATGTATGTATGTATGTAATTTATGGACATTGTTTAATCTTGTAATGTATTTACCTGTGAGTAACTTGAACTGTGAACTTTGAAATCGCAATGTGAGATTGGAGATGTGAATTTGCAGACACCTTAAGACGTTCTAAACAAAATGCGAGTGATAAAGTGTACAAAATACGTGTGCAGTGACGTGTGTACACGCAAGTGCAGGTAGTGACAGCGATCACAGCAAAACATTTTGCAAACTATATGTAAAACGTTGGCTTCACTTACCTGTGTGTAAGCAGCATGGCAGGTCGCAGGGACTGTCGTGTGAAATCCTCGAAACAGACGGTGGTATTTTCTACCCAAGTTTTCGATACGCCGATCGACGATGGAGAAAGGACACTAGACGTGTGTTTTCCGCGTGTTCTCATTTTAGCAGAGCGCGAGTGACACACGTTAAACTTCATACGAGCATACACGAGGACGTGTTGCACTGGACTAGTAACCGGCAACAGCGCGGAGCTGCTTGCAGTTGGACTCAGCAATTAACATTTGAAACACAACCGACGCGCGCGCTGTGGAGGCGTGTCATTGACCTTAGAATGTTTTCCGTCTCACAACTACGCAAGAGACATTGCTGAAGCTATCACAGTGAAACTTAATTATGAACTTTATTTATTCTGTAAAAAGAGAAGTCTTAGCTTCAAATTAATTTCCATTTAATCAGTCACGTCGGATATTTTGCGATAGATAACTAAATAAAGACAAGGCATTACTGAGCACTGAAACGTTAACTGGAAGGGAAGGTTATCAATCCTGTCCAGAATACTATAAAACCTTTACCTGTAAGTCTAGATTATAGCACGAACCTAACACAGGTTTCTTTCTGTTTATTTGCATGTAAACGACCTGACACTTGATGCGAGACACTAGAGAGGCAACACGAGCGAACACAAAAAAAGACACTACCCAGGATCGTGACCTCTCGGACGACGCCACTCACCGAACGAGAATAGACGTCCCAGACTCCGGTTAAGTGAGCGCGTAGCAAATAAAAGTGTACAGTGTAGTGTCAAGTACAACGTCCTGATTAACAACGACATTCTAAAAGAATCTAATGAAACGGATAAAAAACATTACGAGACCAAACAGGTCACAGACAATTTTAGAGGACTGTGTAAGTAATTATTTCAATGTATCTGTGTATGTTTGTCTACTGACATGTTTTGTTTTCTATATAGAGTATTATTCATTTATCTTTGTATGTGTTAGACTTAAGATTGTTTTTTGTCATATTTTGTTTCACAGTAACAGCAATTAAGATAACAGTGCAAGGACACCTTACAATGAACTGAGAGAAGTGCCAAAGTGCACAAAAGACACTGAAAGACTTCATTTGTTTTCATAATTGTACTGGAAGCATAAAATAACTAGATGACAAACTCATTCCAATTTTATGTTAGAACGAAAGTAAACAGATGATAAAACACAGTAATGTCTTGAAACTACATGTGAGTCCTGATGATCCTTCCGGAATCATCATGCCTCACATGGGAGGCATTGTGACATTACAGCCTTTATCACTGCGATTTTTAACCTGTAAAAGTTTTTTTTTCTGTATTCGCGTCAGTATGTGCGAACTTTTAACATATACCAATGAATTTTGTAACCAGATATCTTTGCCGCGCTCCTGAAAAGCGCAGAATATCACGATAGCTATAAACTGTTATACGCTGCTATCGATCAGTAAAAAAACGATGCACCTATGTTTCAAAATAACAATTGCCAATTTTTACTTCTGCAGGGAGCCGCGCCGCTCTCTAGCTGTTCTTCTGTGAATGTGTTGCGAGTCGGACGCAAAAGTATTGTGCTCCATACTGATATAATCATTTTGTTGTAAATTTATTCGTTCCACCGCCACAATGGGTGGCCATGTTAATGTAAGTTTCCGTTTCATAATATAATACTTGAGGCCTTGAAGTTTATTTAATTTCAAAGAAAATCTCTCAACCTTATTTTCATTAATTATACTTGTGATAATCTTTTCTGTTTAAAAGATTTACGCAGCTTATGATCCAGCGTGTGTTCTGTCGGAACAGGAGGCTGTCGTGACGACATCGCTATAGTATTTATTCCAAGTTCTTTCAGTTCCGTTTATATGTTCGTACAAATCCAATTAGTTGGCCCCTTAGGTTTCTTTCATGTAACTTCTGTCTGTTTTCTCCGCGCGATCTTCCTCCGAAAACAAATTTCTGTTCATTTTTTAGTAATTTTCGATATCGCGAGCCTCCTGCTCCGAACGGAACACCACGACTTTTCTAACGTCGGAGAGTACCGCACGAATTTTCCGCTAAAACGTAATAGAATTTCTTAAAGCTGGATCAATTACACATGTTGCTGCTGTTCTCCGACAAATCTGGTGTGATTAATAGTAATTTATTCTGTCACGACAAAAAGAACCAATTTTATTTTTACCAAAGCAAAAAAGCTTTCAATTAAATTACTAAAAAAAATCATACCAGAAGTTGTAGCACTCTGTTACGTACTGCGACCGCCAATCAGTCACTACACCGCCGAATACCGGTGCCGTTTACTAGCTAAATGCGACCGTCAGGATGTCACAACACTATCTACTCCTAATCAGATTTGATGAAACGATCTATGGAAAAGTTTACCTCCTTCGCTAGGGGCGTACTTGTGCATGCTTAGTGCTCACTCAATATACATTTCCGATACGTGGTTGATTAACGAAATAAATTTGTTGTTGGCTCTGTCTCAATGAATTTTAGAACACCCTGTACGTACAGCGAAAGGAAATCGTGCTGTCAGTTCCAGTTGAGCTCTAAATCTCAACCATATTTTTATGTCTCATGTAATCAAAGGCTTTTTGAGAGTCGATGAAAATAGCGCATTCCTATTCACCAAACATACATCAACCAAAGTAAAGCAAGTATAATAAACTGTAGTCGAATTAAATCAAGCGAATCTGAACGAATTAGATTATAAAATAAGAGAAACTTTGTTAGAGGGGACGCAAAATAACAGACGATGACCGAAGTAGGTAGAGAAAAAACGCAGACGGACAATATCGAGAAACAGAAATTTATGGACATTGAATATAAACTGAAGTGTTAATATGATTCCTCTGAAGGAGTGCCTCTTATACCGAAGTGAAACGTGGACATTAAAGAGTTCAGAATAGAACAGAAGAGAAACGTGAAACGTAGAGTTACAGAAGAATGTTAAAGATTAAATAGGCAGATCGGATAGCTAATGAAGAGGTAATCGTTTTTCTGGGGATAGAAGCTCCTGCTGAGGTCTTTATCCCGTGTTCGCAAATTATTTAGATTTTTAAACTCTGCCTTCTGCAAAATACAATATGTGTGTATCAACCTTGTTACTGGTTTGATGAGGCTGCCACGAATTCCTTTCCTGTCCCAACCACTTCATCTCGGAGTATATTTTGCAACCTACATCCACAATTATTTTCTGGATGATTCCATTCTCTGCCTTTCTCTACTGTTTTTACTTTCCACAGCTCGCTGTAGTACCATGGAAGTTATTCCCTGGCGTCATAACTGATGTCCAATCATCCTGTCCCTCCTTCTCGTCAGTGTTTTCCATATATTCGTTTCTTTAGCGATTATGAGGAGAACTTCCTCTTCTTTACCTTATCAGTCTATTTAATTTTCAACACTCCTCTGTAGCACCACATCTCAAATGCTTCGATTCTCTTCCTTTCCGATTTTCCCACAGTCCATGTATCACAACCATACAATGCGGTGCTCTAGACATACATCCTCAGACATTACTTCCTCAAATTAAGATTTATGTTTGACACTAGTAGACTTATCTTGGCCAGGAACGCCTTTTCTTCTAGGGCTGGACTACTTTTTATATCCTCCTCGTTCCGTCCGCCATGGGTTAGTTTGCTACCTAGGTAGCAGGATTCCTTAATTTCATCCTCTTCACTACCACCACTACTGATATTTAGTTTCTCACTTTCTCATCTCCGCTACTTCACATTACTACCGTCTTTCTTCGATTTACTGCCAATCTATATTTTGGACTGATTAGACTGTTCACTCCATTCAGCAGCTCCTGTAAATCTTCTTCACTTTTACTGAGGATAACCATGTCATTAGCGAATCGTTTCATTAGTATCTTTTCACCTTGAATTTAAATTCCACTCCTGAACTTCCCGTTTATTTCCAGGGGTGAAAGACTTCATCCCTGTCTTATAGCTTTTTTAATCCGACCTCTTCGTACTTGGTTCTTGTAGATATTATCGGTCTTGCCCTATATCTTACTCCTATTTTACCGACAGTTGTCGCCTAGTGGTTCTAGGCGCTTCAGTCCGGAAGCACGCTGCTGCTATGGTCGCAGGTTCGAATCCTGCCTCGAGCATGGATGTGTGTTATGTCCTTAGGTAGTTAGGTTCAAGTAGTTCTAAGTCTAGGGGACTGATGACCTCAGATGTTACGCCCCATCTTACTCCTATTTTTCTTAGAATTCCGAAAGCATTGCACCATTTTACATCGTCGGGCGCTGCTTTCAGGCCACAAATTCTATGACAGTGTTTTGCTTCCATTATCAACCACAACGTCAGAATTGCCTAGCTGGTCTTTCAGCGAAGGTTGTTTGACTTTCCTAAATTCTGAGTCAGTCCTTCCGCCAATCATTTCTTTTCTAATTTTTTTTTCATATTTTTGTGCAGCCGTTTCGTCTCAACTTTCCTGCACTTCCCAAAGCCAAAGTGGTCGTCATCTAACACATCCTCAATTCATTTAACCATTTTCCTATATATTATTCTCGTTAGCAACTTGGATGCATGAGATGTTAAGCTGATTGTGCATTACTCTCGCACTTGTCGGCTCTTGCAGTCTTTGGAATTGTGTGGATGATGTTTTTCCGAAAGTCAGACGGTATGTACCCGGACTCATATATTGTAAACACCAACATCAACAGTCGTTATGTTCCCAGTTACCCCAATGACTTTAGAAATTCCGATGGAATGTTATCTATCCCTTCTGACTTATTTCAGTTTAAGTCTTCTACAGCTCTTTTATGTTCTGATTCTAATACTTGATACCCTATCTCTTCTATATCGACTCCTGTTTCGTCTTCTGTCACGTCATCAAACAAGTCGTCCTCCTCATAGAGGCCTTCAGTGTTTTCTTTCCCGCTAGCTGTTCTTTCAGCGAAGGTTGTTTGACTTTTCTAAATTCTAAGTCATCCTTCCGCCAATCATTTCTTTCCCGTTTTTTTCACTTACTATTTATTTCATTCCTAAATGACTTGAATGTCTCTGAATTTCGCTAAACATTTTTGTACTTACTTCTTTCATCGATCAACTGATGTATTTCTTCTGTTACCCACGGTTTCTTCGCAGTTAACTTCTTTGTACCGACGGTTTTCTTTCCCAAATCTGTGATTACTCGTTTCAGAAGTGCTATTCTTCTCTAGATGAACTGGTTACTGAGCTTTTTCTCATCGCAGTATCTATAGCCTCAGAACTTCGAACGCAGTGCTTCCGTATCCCATTTCTTTGCGCTTTGCACACTGATTCTTCCTCATTTCTGTCTTAAACTTCAGCCTACTCTTCATTAGTATTAATCTGTGATCTGAGCTATATATGCTCCTGGATACGCCTTACAATTCACTATCTAATTTTGGCATCTCTGCCTGTCCGCGATGTCTGTTATATAATCTAACTGAAATGTTCCCGTACGTTCCGACCAAGTATATGTGCTCCTCTTGTGATTCTCAGTGTATTCGCGATTACCAGCTGAAATTTATTGCAAAACTCAATTAATCATTCTCCCCTTTCATTCCTAGTACCAAGCCAATAGTCTCTCGTAATCCTTTCCTCTGCTCCTTCCCCTGCAATCGCATTCCAATCCCCAATGACAATTAGATTTTCATCTCCTTAACGTCATGAATGACCCGTTCAGTATCCTCCTATACTTAATCTCTTTATCTTCAGCTTGCACTATCGGCATGTATACCTGAATTACCGTTGTCGGGGTTGGTTTTTGATATCTTTTCTGCTGGGAACCACCCTATTACTCAACTGTCACAGTAGCTCACTCTCTGCCCTGCCTTCCTATTCATAAAGAATCCTCCCGTTATATCATTTTCTGTCGCTGTTGATATTGCCCTATACATACCTGACCAGAAATCCTTGTCTTCTTTCCATTTCACTTCACTTATCCCCGCTATATCTAGACTGAGCGTTAGTATTTGCCTTTTCAGATATTCTAGCTTCCCTACCACGTTCAAACTTCTGACATTCCACGGCCCGACTCGTAGAAGTTATCCTTTCGTTGGTTATTTGATATTTTTCTCATGCTCATCTCTCCCTTGACAGTCACCTCCCAGAGATCTGAATGCGAGACTAGTTCGGAATCTCTTGCCACTAGAAAGATCTTCATACCACTTCTCAATTACAAGCTACATGTCCAACGGATACACATTATGTGTCTTTAAATGTATTTAGGGGCTGTTTCCTACCCCGAGGGTAAGGGAATGATCTAAACATCTGTCCGCTTCTCTGTCCTCTTTGACTAGGCCTTTGGCTGTCTGAAGGGCGACTTCTTATGCCAAAAGCCTTCAGCCACCACTTTATTCAAAATTTAAGCGGTGGAGTAATATATATATATATATATATATATATATATATATATATATATATATATATGTGTGTGTGTGTGTGTGTGTGTGTGTGTGTGTGTGTGTGTGTGTTTTCCGATGATTGTCATCCTGGGCAATTCGGAAATATTCTCCTTCAATGTAGGACAAATATTCGGAGAATGTAACATAGCGGTTCTCAGTAATGTAGGTTGGTGTATGGGCTATCATCCATAGAGCTGCATATTGTTTGATAACTAGGTAGTGCATGCGGTCAGGTCGCATCAGTTCACAAACGTTCACATAGCGTGCGTTCGTCCTATCGGAGATTACTAGTCGGTGGCTGAAAAAGTCCCACACGTCAAGCGCTGCTCCGCAAACAAATCTGTGCGCAAGGGAATCAACGTTTCTGCGTATGTGGCAGGTGGCTGTTGCACTGTGGTGGATTCTGTGAAGATTGTCGGTCGTGCGGATTTTGTCATTGACAATCAGATACCACCATGAGCGAATGGGTGAAGGTAGGAACGAGTAGTGAATGTTTCGCCACACTACTGTGCAGTGCACCTGTGGTCCCTTTTCTTCATTGGAGCTTGCACGTGCATTTTTTTTCCGAGGGCCACGGCCTTCCAAAAATTTCCATACAATTGGGGGCTTGTAACTGGGATTGTTCACTACTGTCTGGTAGAACCCGAATGCATGGGTTCGAATCCGGGACCGAGGAAATTTTGATTACTAATCAGAAAAGCTATCCATAAACTACGGGTGCAGAGCTAGCACTTCGAAACTGTTGAATATTATTTTCAGACAATGGAACCATCCAGAAAGCCTCAATCAACAGTCATTTTCTGCCAGATTTCTCGGCCACAGCACGGATTTTCAGTGGCATCTTCACTATGACAGTCGATCCCATTGTTCACTGTACTGTCTCAAAAGGACGTTCGGAAACAAATATATTAATCGAATGAAATCCGAATTTGTAGATGTTCTTTACATGTTTTCATCTATCGTGGATTTAGTTCCAGATTTTTACCGTCAAATGTAAGTCGCTTTTTAATTCTGGAGAAGGGATTTTCTTGTATTACTCGGTGTAAAGGCAATGAATAGTTTCCTTCCATCAGGGGAAACGCTCAGCGACGTGCTACACCTACCAGCATGATCCGACACTTGTGTTAATGTATGTCCAAAGAGCGTAGGCTTCTGCAAACAATGTCGATTCCAATAAATCATTTTGAGTACCGCAGCATGTCGTTCTGTAAAGCTAAATACGAATAGGACTGGAAGTTTCAAGCTCTACCTTCCTTGCCCGTCAGCATTCAGGATTTCGCTACTTGATCCAGTGTAGTGGGTACCCAACTTTATAGGAATGGTGTTCAGACTGTGCGCTGCAGGACTTGAGCTGCTAGTAGTGTTAGTGTCATGACTGGTCGTTTGGCGGCAGTACTGGTACGGCGACGTAGGGTTGAAATACAAGCATCAGTCAGGATTACAGTTGTCGACATTCATCGTGAGTCTGAACAAGGTGAACCAGGCCTTTCTTGTAAAGCTGTCTTATCAAGACAATAACTCCAGTGCTGCTTACCTTCGCGAGCATCGACGCATAAGAAAAAAGAAGAGGTCCTGTTTCTGCACCGGGGTTGAGGAACATGATTCGTGAGTTCGAATTAATTGGCCATTTGGGAACTGCTCCTGGCAACGAGCGGCGGCCAATATTGCGTTAAAAATTGGCGAAGAAGTTACTGTTGTCATGGTTGAGAATTCTGGACTAAATGTTCGATCTTCAAGCAGCGGACGAGCTGTGTCACGACAGCTAAACATTCCATAGTCCACTGTTCGAAAAGTATCATGCAAATTGAAGGCAGAGGGAGGAGAAAGGAAAGAGACTACTGATATTATCTGCATCGGGACGTTATGCGGAGTAAGCAGCGACGAGCGATAATGTTACCGAATCGGGATTCGAACCTGGGATCTCCTGCTTACGAGACACTGGCTTTATCCACTGAGCCACCCGGACACAGTGTTTATCGCCCTTGCGCGAAATATCCCGGAAAGCCTCTTAGATGACCCACATCTCCGAAACAACAGACACCACGCATTCGAAAAGTAGTGCGAACAGTTATGAAATGGCATCTCTAGTGCGGTTCCAGACTCTCGTGTATGCAGACGGTCGTCATATTGAGCAACGTGGTACACAATTAACAAATGTTACCCTCTCATGTGGAAATTGAAATGTACTTCTTTGAATTGTTTATTCGTTGCTTCTCTTCCGCGTGTCCTTACAAATGTTTCCACAATGTTTCATTGTCCTACTATCATTGGTTTTTCATGGGGACCCTTCCAAGTACAGAAATTCAGATAAGAAGAAGAGATATGATTTAGGCAAGTCCTGCATGAAACCATCTTCAAGACTATCCATCATGTTAGTACGGGAGATTACAGAAAGGTGTGTGTGTGTCTTTTTTTTTTTTTTAGAAGTTGTGGTGATGTATATCTCTCCAAAAGGATATGGAGAAATCGAGCATTGTTATTTGAGAGAGATGGACCACTTATTTCAATGTGGGAAAGTAGAGAGCAATTAAATTTGGCTTGAAGACATGTGGAATAATTCCACATAAGATGGCTGCAATCCCAGACTATGCTGATTTGTCGGAAAATACGCCTATGCCAACAAACGGAACAGAAAATTCAAACACAGGCCAACCAGTCACTTCGAAGCTCATCAAAATACCTAATCAGCCTAAGCACATCAAAATAGCAGCGTCATCTGCTCTTCGCTGACTCGATTTCGGACTCCACTCTCCAACTTAAACTAAAACCTAAAAGATTACCATTTCAAAAGTGACTACACCTAAGCAATCACAATAAAAGATTTAGGAAGAAATGTTACCTGTTCAATCAATTGATAAAATCGTCTGTTTTAAGACAAAAGCAGCAGCTGTATCCAAACTGTAAAACTCTACCGAAAATATTGGACCAGTAAAGAAAGAGTAGGATAATGAAAGGAGGGAGACAGAAAAAGGCAGAAAAAGATCACCAAAGGGAAATATTACTAAAGAGAAAATGTGAAGAGACTAAAATGGAAAAATACTGCAAATGGCTCATCGCGTTCATGAGATGCAGAAATTGTAGAAGATTACGGAAATAACTCTGATGAATAAGATGAAAATGAATGTGTTCGTTGTGACGACTGGATTCAGAGCGTATTCCGTTCACATAGGCGCCAGAATGCTATTCCACATTTGGTAATAACTGTAATTGCTGTGGTGAGAGAGAGACAGGGTAGTGGTTGAACAAAAGCACCAACTCATTAGAAAACCCACTGTTCGATGAAGTTTTGTAATAAAGTGATAAAATTGCTTTATACTGAAATGTTTGATAGTATAATTCTGTATTACAAAATTGTTAAGGCTTTCTTGGCCACTTGTAGACAAACTGCCTATTGGCTTCTGTCTCGGGTTCTTCGGCCGACGTTCATCTAATGATTTTTCTGACGTTTCGCCAGCACGAGTGGCTGGCATTGTCAAAGCTTCACCCTCCATTGCCGGTGGTGAACTGGAGCCGAGCTCGCGGCCGCAGACTATATGTACCTGGCGCGCCAACGTCCGAGGGCTTCTCCGCGGTCATTTCCGGTGCGGTTCTCCTCTTGCTACCTGCGACGGTCGTTCGCTGCAGTACGGGAAGCCAGGATCCGTTTACCTTAAGGCTTTCCTCTTTCTTGTTGAAACTGTTCGCGTGTTTTTGTATTTCTACAGCTTCTCTGAACAAGCGCGTGTGATAGTGCTTCTCTACAGCCAGAACTTCCGTGTCGGCGAATTTTATTACGTGGTCGGTCTCATTCAGTGCATGCTCTGCCACGGCCGATTTCTCCACCTGCCCCAACCTGCAATGTCGCTTATGCTCTTTGATCCTGGTGTTAAATGATCGTCCAGTCATTCCGACATAAACTTTTCCGCATGTGCATGGTATACGGTGTATTCCTGACATTGCAAGTGGGTCTCTTTTCTCCTTCGCCGATCTAAGACACTCTTTGATCTTCCTTGTCGGTTTGAAAATCGTCTTTACGCCATGTTTGCGCAATATACGGCCGATTCTGTCCGTCACTCTGGGAATGTATGGCAGAAAGGCCGTACCCGACATTTCTTTTTCTGGTTCCTTACTTCGCCGAGTGTTTGGCTCTGTTACACTTCTAATGTAATTTGTGGAGTACCCATTGCTCCTCAGAACAGTTTCCAGGTGTTGCATTTCTCGTTTGAGGTGTTGCGGCTCACATATTCGTCCTGCTCTCGTTACGAGCGTACTAATCATGCCTCTTTTCTAGCTCGAGTGGTGGTTTGACAGTTTGTGCAGGTATCGGTCCGTGTGTGTCAGTTTTCGATACACGCTGTGTCCCAGGTTTTCGCCTTCCCTTGTGGCCAGCACATCTAGAAATGGCAGTTTCTTGTCCTTTTCTACTTCCATGGTAAATGTTATGTTGGCATGGAGGCTGTTCAAGTGTCTTAGGAAGTCACCGAGCTGTTCTTCACCATGGATCCACACCACGAAAGTATCATCGACGTACCTGTACCACACTTTAGGTTTGCAAGTCGCCGAGTCCAGTGCCTGTGCTTCGAATTGTTCCATGAAGAAGTTGGCCACCACTGGACTGAGAGGACTACCCATGGCGAAGCCTTCCAGCTTTTCGTAGAAATCGCCATTCCACGTGAAATAGCTCGTGGTGAGACATGCATGGAAGAGCTTTTTGATGTGTTGCGGGAACATGGAACCGATGTGCTCCAGAGCGTCACTGAGTGGCACTTTCGTAAATAACGATACAACATCAAAGCTGACCAGGATGTCGTTTGGTGCAAGTTTCAGTTTCTTCAGCTTCTCAATGAAATGTCCTGAGTCCTTAATGTATGTGTCGGTCTTCCCCACGTGTGGCTGGAGCAGAGAGGCCAAGTGTTTTGCCAGTTTATACGTTGGTGAGCCAGGAGCACTAACGATCGGTCCCAGTCGAACGTTGTTCTTATGGATCTTGGGTAATCCATACAGCCGAGGTGGAAGGGCTTCCGTGTTGCGCAGGTTTCACTGTATGTCCGCCGGCAGAGAAGACGCCTTGATTAATCGATTCGTATTCCGAGTGATACGCTGCGTCGGATCTGCGCTTAGTTTTCGGTACGTGGTCGGATCTAATAGGTCCCGGATCTTTTGCTCATAATCTTCGGTCTTCATTACGACGGTCGCATTTCCCTTATCGGCAGGCAGTACCAATATACTCTTGTCGGCGATGACATTCTTAATGGCTTGTACCTCTTCTTTCTTCAGGTTGCTGCGCCGAGCAAAACCACCAGCTTGCAACCTGAAGAAAGAAGAGGTACAAACCATTTGATTGTGAAAGATTTGATTGTGAAAAGGAAATGGACTGTGTAAAATTGGGACTTCGTATGGGCGCTGATGACCGCGGATTTGAGCGCCCCACAAACGAAACATCGTCATCATCGCTCCTATTTGGCGATGACTAGGTGGTTACTGTCAAGTCGAAAATAGAAGAAATCATCAGTAAATCGAGCCACTCTTCTGAAACACTTTCAGAGAAAATGATAATAATCAAGGTGTTGATGCCATTGCCTGAGAGACATAAACATTTCTGTTCAGCACGAGAGTCCGTCCTCCTTCAGAAGTAAGCACTTAAAGTGTTAACTTCAAGAGTGCTTGGTGAGGAAGAGGAAAACAATCATTTCGATCATCCGGAGGTAGCTTTGGCCAGTGTAAGCAACAGCAAATATTTGCCAGTTATGCTTGTGGTAAAGACGGCATTTTGTAAAGGACTGTAAAAATAAAGTGAAGAGAAAATTGAGAAATTACAATTATTGTAAGAAAAGAGGCTTTCAGAAGTCATATTACAGGTTGTCGAAGTACAGGGAAAGCAAAAAGACACAGGATGTAAATGTATGAGTCAGAGAGTTGATCTAGATCATTATTAGTTCATGGGTACAAGTACTAGAAAGCATATGTGCAATAAGAGCAAATTGTTTAAGAAACTGGACGGTGGGTGAAGCTGAGTTAAAGTTACTGTGGGTGACGATAATCTCTTTATGTGACTGGACACGGTACTGCGGAACTGTATGCATGGAGCGGGGTTGTATTTACCAAAGCAGTTCATAGTGGAGTGCTTGTCGTACCTAAACTAAAATTCAATCTGTATGAATACTGTTGGATAAAGCTATGTGTTTAGTGTCAAACAAGAAACAACGTGAATTCTTTAACACTAAAGGTGAAGTTCATGCATTTTTCAAATGTGTGAATGAAACGTATCGTATGTTGTTTTCCATAAACGGAACACAGTCAGGACTGTCAATATTACTTCGATGTGAAAACTTGAGTGTTTGTCGTAAAAAATTGTGCCATCAGAGCATTACGCATGTGAGAGAGTTATTGACGCGTAAAGGAGTGGACTTGGTTGACGACTTTGTCACTTGTGAGCAGTGTTTGGCGGCCAAACAACATCGCTTGTCCTTCCTCGTCAGTTCGGCAAGAGCTATTGTCCCGCTCTGGTTCAAGCAGACGTCTGCGGACCTATGGAGACGCATTCGCTGGGAGGAGAGATATTTTTTGCTTTTGAATAATGACTTCTCGGGATATCGCAAACAAAAGAACGAAGTGAAAGGTTTGATCAGGAACTTGTAAGGAGTGATAATGGACTGGAGATTATGAATACTGATTTTCACTCAAAAATGTACTGATTTAGGTACACTTTTGAGTGAAAATGGCACAGTCCATCAAAGAAGCACAGTGTACAGAACGCGGCAAAATCTAAGAGCTGAAAGAGAAATGCGCACCTTCATTTAAGCTATTCGTTCAGTGATTTCACGAACTCCCAAAAATGTATGAGCTGAAGCATTAACAAAGAGCATTATATACTACATCGAATGGGCCCAAGTCCTGTCAGAGCCAAATCTCCTTTCGAAGCTTGTTTTGGCAGAGAAGTACCGTTAGAAGATCTGGGGTTCGTGTGACTAGCAAAACAAAGGAGATTGAAACAAGACCACAAACACAAGACCGGTTCATTTATAAGCTATTATAATGCGGTCAAACCATCTCCGCTACGACCTTGCCTAGTCGTCGGTGCGCCTCTCCCGCATCGTTCCCTACGCTCCTCGGAGTATAGGACCTCATCATCATCATCATAAGATGTCAAAGTCTAGAGAATATTTATACCTTCATGAAAGAAAAGTGTGTGGAGCCTATGGGCGCTCAACGCCTAGGTTATCAGGGCCATAGTAGTATCTGAAAGGGAGAAGAAAACTAGTCTCTCTGTAACAGAATCAAATGGTACTGGTTATGAAGAGAAATGGACGAAATTTCAGAATTGCAGGAGCATAAAGAAGAGATGAAGATTGAGGTTATGGAAGAGAGAAGATTCTTTTGAGGGTGCAGAGGAAAATGTGGGTGATGAGGATGAGAGAACATAAATGTGAGACATAGGAGGAATATTCAGGGCTCGAATTGCTTAGAAGATTATGAGCTGAGCCTGTTGAACCGCAGTGAATGATTATGACCCCAGAACCTACAATGAAGCGATGTCTTGTAGTGAGGCTGAAAACTGGAAAGAGGCCATAGCAAGAGACCTGCCAGGCCTGGAAGAAAATAATATATGGTATTATGTACATAAACCGAACGATTGTAATGTTATTGACCCAAAGTGGGTTTTTAGCCGAAAATAAACGAGAAAGGTGATGTTGTTTCTTACAACGCTCGTCTTATAGCTAAAGGTTTCAAACAAAGATTGACTTATAGAGAAATATACAGTCCAGTAGCAAAACCGACTTTGAGGAAGAGTTTTCTGGCTTTTTTGTAACGAGAAAATTTTCCCATCTATCAGCTGGTTGTTTGTAGTGCGTTTTTCCATGGTGAGATAGTTGGAGACTTACGTTAAATCGCCTACTGAATGTTGCAATAAAGTGAATCATATAGTTTGTATACTTAGAAATGCTCGATATTGTTTAAAGGACTCACCCAGAATTGGACTGTTAAATTCCACATAGTAATAACTGGCTTAGGATCTCTAGCAAATGATTTTTTGCATTGTTTGTATATAAAGACAAAAAATATCAATAAAACAAGTTTACTTTTTCACATTGATGATCTGTCAGTAGCTTCCAGCTCCCAGTGTGAATTTGACAGTTTAAAACTGTTATTAAGTGATAACTTTGTAATGAAGGATTTAGGTCTTATTAGGAACTATTTGGAAATGAACATTCTTTAAAATTTAAGGGAGGATACTATGACTATTTGCTGAAGTACCTATCTCGAAAAAGTATTAAACGTTTTTGATATGTTTGAATGTAATTCTGCTTCAGCTCACATGTAGGTAAATTTTGATCACTGTTAAAAAGATAAAAATCTGAAAAAGAAAACACTGAGAAAATCCGTAGAAAATTAAGAGGGTCATTTATACAGCCATGTTAGATTCCAGACTAGAAATATGTGTAGCAATAAGTATTCTAAGCAGGTACCAATCACGTGCAAGTCTGGATTTATGGAATCTTTAGAACGTGTATTGCGTTATATTAAGGAGACCCTAAAACTGAGTCTGTTATATATTAGGGATAAAAACTGTATCGATCATATAATAGGCTATGTTGAATTTGAATGCCTAGTGACAGAGTAGACAGATAGTCTACAGGTGGTTATCGCTTTAAAGTTTCGGGTTGTAGTGTTTCAAGGCCATCTACGAAGCAAACCACAGTGTCTCCACCATCAACCGTCCCTGTACCCGTAAATATGGCAACCTTTTTTTTTTCTTTTTGAGTCATCAGTCTTCTGACTGGTTTGATCCGACTTGCCACGAATTCCTCTCCTGTGTCAATCACTTCATCTCAGAGAAGCACTTCAACTTACGTCTCCAACTATTTGCTGGATGTATCTGTCTCTAAAGTTTTTTCCCTCTACAGCTCCCTCTAGTACCGCAGAAGCCATTCGCGGATGTGTCAACAGAGGTCCTATCCTCCTGTCCCTTCTCTTTGTCAGTGTTTTCCACATATTCCTTTCCTCTCCTACTCTGCGCAGAACCTCCTCGTTCCTTACCCTATTAGTCCGCTTAATTTTTCAACATTCCTCTGTAGCACCACATCTCAAATGCTTCGATGATTCTCTACTGTTCCCGTTTTCCCACTATCTATGGTTCACTACCGCACAATGCTGCGCTCCAAACGTACATTCTCAGACATTTCTTTCTGAAATGAAGGCCAATGTTTGATGCTAGTAGACGTCTCTTGGCCAGGAATGTCATTTTTGCCAGTGCTAGTCAGCTTTTGATGTCCTCCTTGCTCCGTCCGTCATTCATTATTTTGCTCCCTAGGAAGCAGAATTCCTCAACTTCATTTACTTCACGACTATCAATCCCGATGTTAAGTTCCTCACATTTGTGCCATCAGTCATAACTTTCGTCTTTCTTCGATTTGCTCTCAGTCGATATTCTGCACCCATTAGACTGTTCATTCCCTTCAGAACATATGTAATTCTTCTTCACTTTCACTCAGGATAGCAATGTCATCAGTAAATCGTATCATTGATATCCTTGCACCTTGAATTGTAATTCCACTCTTGAACCCTTGCTTTTATTTCCACCATTGCTTCTTCGATGTACATATTGAACAGTAGAGGCGCAAGACTACATCCCTGTCTTACACTCTTTTTAATCCAAGCACTTCGTTCTTGACCGTTCACTCTTATTATTCCCTCTTGGGTCTTTTGCATGTAGTATATGACCCGTCTCTCACTACAGCTTACCCCTATTTTTCCCAGAATTTCGAACACCTTGCAACATTTTACATTGTCGAAAGCTTTTTCCAGGTCAACGAATCTTATGAAAGTGTCTTGATTTTTCTTTAGTCTTGGTTCCACCATCAACCACAACGTCAGAATTGTCTCTCTGGTACCTTTTGGTGCCTTTACGTTTCCTAAAGCCAAACTGATCGTAATCTAACACATCCTCAATTTTCTTTTCCATTCATCTGTATATTATTCTTGTCAACAACTTGGATACATTAGCTGTTAAGCTGATTGTGCGGTAATTCTCGCACCTGGCAGTTCTTGCAGTTTTCCGAGTTCTGTGGATGATATTTTTCCGAACGTCAGATCATATGCTTGCCGTACTCATACATTCTACACATCAACGTCAATAATCGTTTTGTTGGCTCTTGTCCCAGTAACTTCAGAAGTTCTCAAAGAATGTTACTATCCCTTCTGCCTTATTTGTTCTTAAGTCCTCCAAAACTCTCTTAAATTCTGTTTCTAATGCATGATCCCGTATCTCTTCTAAATCGACTCCTGTTTCTTCTTCTATCACATCAGAGCAATCTCCTTCCCCCCCTCCCACCATAGAGTCCTTCAGTGTACTCTTTCCACCTATACACCCTCTCCTCGGCATTTCACAGAGGAATTACCGTTCCACTCTTAATGTTACAGCACACGCGTTTAATTCCACCGAAGACTGTTTTGACTTTGCTATATAATGAGTCAGTCCTTCCGACAAAAATATCTTTTTCGATTTCTTTACATTTTTCATGCAGCCGTTTTGTTTTAGCTTCCCTGCACTTTCTATTGATTTTATTCCTCAGCGACTTGTATTTCTGTATTCCTGAATTTCTCTGAACATTTTTGTACTTCCTTCTTTCATAGACCAACTGAAGCATTTCTTCTTTTATCCATGGTTTCTTCGCAGTTACCTCCTTTGTACCTATGTTTTTATTTCCAACTTTTGTGATTAACCTTTCTAGTCATAAACTTCAGGCAAGTTTTCATCACAACTACATTGTGATCTGAGTCTATATCTGCTCCTGGGTACGTCTTACAATGCAGTATCTGATTTCGGAAAATCTATCTGACCATGATGTAATGTAACTGAAATCTTCCCGTATCACCCGGCCATTTCCAACTACACGTTCTCCTCTTGCGTTTCTTGAACAGAGTATTTGCTATTAATGGCTGAAATTTATAACAGAACTCAATTAGACTTTCTCCTCTCTCATTCCTTGTCCCAAGCCCATATTCTCCTGTAACCTTTTCCTATAATCCTTCCTGTACAACTGTGTTCCAGTCTCCCATGACTATTAGTTTTTCATCTCCCTTTACCTACATTATTACCATTTCACTGTAATCATATATTTTCTCTATCTTTATATCTTCATCTTGCGACGTGGGAAACAAGCTGTTCTGGGCGCAAGAACATTTAATCCTGGATACGACTAAGAGATCAGGGAGGTCCTCGACTTCGGTATCAGAAGAAAAGATGCTGCAGTGAGGGAGATGTCCGAGCTCTTGGCGAAGTTGAAAATAAGACCAGACGTTAACTCTCCACTGACGCTGATGTTCCACCTGTCTAATAGATCGGGGGTTGTGGTTGGACCAATAATGCGTGTTCCTTGTATTTACCTGTCCTTCGTTTGAGAAGGACATTGATCAGTAAGTAGAACATTGGAGAAGAAGTTCGGGTGGCGAGGATTTGCTGCTGTGATCACTGACAGGACTGTATACGATTCTGGAAATCATTCCCATGCAATTCTTGATGCAGGTGTACATGATACAGATGGAACGATTGACGTGTAACAATATGATGTACACTGGTTTTAGGAATGCCAATATAGTGTTCAAGCTGCCGTATGCTCACATGTGGATTCATTGCAATGGAAGCGAGAACAGTAACTTTGGCAGCTTCGTCTCTGCTACGACGCTTGCGTTGTCGTGGGTTGAAACGTCCCGTTTCCTGAAGCGTCGCAACAAGACGAGAAAACGTCCATCGGGAAGGGAGGTTCTTCTCAGGATACTGCTCTCTGTACAGTTCCGCTGCCCCCGTAGCATTTCGCCTACCTTCAACAACAACAACAATAAAAAAAGTTATGTCGATGCAGTTTGTAGGAAGGATAGCCTTTACTGTATGCCTACTCTACACAACAGTATTTAAAAGGACTAAACTACTGTACTAAATGCACCCTTACATAAGAAAACAGTATTGCAATTACTGTTCTGCTAACTTACATTCCCCATAGATGAGTACCATTTCTACCTTCTCTTCGATGGTGTACATTCTACTCACACAACTCTTCACCTGACGTTGGTTGACGGAATGACGGGTGGGCATTCTACTTATGTTTACATTTGTCCTCTGTCGACGTCAGCACGTGGATGTGTCCCATTATCCCGAGTACCTGCACTAAGCGCTGGGAGCGTCAACGTCAACGTAGTCTTACGTAATTAATAACGTAGTGTTTCAGTGAATGATACACTGTGAAAAACTTTTGAATAGATATTTAGGAGAGGAAATGAATTACCGAATAAAAATACAGGGTGCCATTTAAAAAAGTTGTACTGCTGTTCATATCTTTGTAAAAAACATATACATCATATACATATACTTTTGTACTCCGCAAGCCACCCAACGGTGTGTGGCGGAGGGCACTTTATGTGCCACTGTCATTACCTCCCTTTCCTGTTCCAGTCTCGTATGGTTCGCGGGAAGAACGACTGCCGGAAAGCCTCCGTGCGCGCTCGAATCTCTCTAATTTTACATTCGTGATCTCCTCGGGTGGTATAATTAGGGTGAAGCAATATATTCGATACATCATCCAGAAACGCACCCTCTCGAAACCTGGACAGCAAGCTACACCGCGATGCAGGGCGCCTCTCTTGCATAGTCTGCCACTTGAGTTTGCTAAACATCTCTGTAACGCTATCAAGCTTACCAAATAACCCTGTGACGAAATGCGCCTCTCTTCTTTGGATCTTTTCTATCTCCTCTGTCAACACGACCTGGTACAGATCCCACACTGATGAGTAATATTCAAGTATAGGTCGAACGAGTGTTTTGTAAGCCACTTCCTTTGTTGATAGACTACATTTTCTTAGGACTCTCCCAATGAATCTCAACCTGGCACCCGCCTTACCAAGAATTAATTTTATATGACCATTCCACTTCAAATCGTTCCGTACGCATATTCCTAGATATTTTACAGAAGTAACTGCTACCAGTGTTTGTTCCGCTATCATATAACGCTACAACGAAGGCAATCATGCTGATTGATGTCCCCCTGATGGCTAAATAACATTTGCTTGAAACATTTTGTAATTTGCATCTGGACAAACAATTATTTAGGGTGGTCAAGATAAATGGGACACCCTCTATGTATACACTGCCAGGGAAAAAATTCGCACACACTTTTAGATGGTTCCAATTTACTCTGCAATTATTGTTGCAACAGTGGTTGTGGAGTACATGAAATGATTACAAGCGATTCTGAGGTAGCAGGTATCGACGCATACTGAAACACCCGTATTAGTGCGTGGTGTAGCCTCTATGGGGGCAATGCAGACGCTGACTCTGGTATCCAGTCGATCAGACAGATGGCGAATACGGTCCTGGGATGCGTTATGGCACGTCTGCTCGACGTGTTCAAGTATTTCTGCAAGAGTTTTTGGTTGACGAGTCGCACGGGTCACTTCTCGTCCCATGATATACCACACATTCTCAACTGGAGACAAGTCTGGAGATCGTGCTGGCCAGGGAAGTTCCTGCACGTCTTGAAGAGTACGTTGAGTTTCACGGATAGTATGTGGATGAGCGTTATCCATTTGGAACAACACATCACATGTTGCAAGAATGGCAAAAGAACGTGTCTAACAGTGCTATGCTCATACCGAGCGCTGGTTAGCGTCCCCTCCAGAAAAACCAAAGGTGAAGAGCGTTGTAGCTTATCACATCCCAGACCGTAAGGCCTGGGATCTGACCAGTGTGTCTTGGACGAATGCGCTCTACGAGACAGTGCTCACCAGGTCCAGGTCGTACACACAAACGACCATCACTTGCGTGCCAGCATAGTCTGCTTTCATTGCTGAAGACATTCCATCGTCCAAGGGATCCTCCGACGTCATCAGTCGAGCAGTGAACGTCGATGCTGTGGCGTGAGTGGAAGGCGGGACAGAGGTGTGCGTGCCCGTAGTCCCACTGGTAATAACCCGTTCGCAACTGTTCGTGTTGACACGTCTGGGCTCACACGCCCTCTTATCTGTGCTGTGGTAGCCGTACGATCTGCCACTGTTGCTCCTACAATACGACGATCCTGGCAGGCGTCTGTGCTGTGTGAACGTCCAAAACCTTGTCTAAGAGTGTGAGAACATTCCCGTGGCCACTTATACCAGCATCGTTGCACAGTTGACACAGCACGTCCAACTTGTGTGGCAGTTCTCAGAAAGACTCTCACGCCATCCGGAAGGCCACAGTCTCTCCTCTCTCAGTTGGCTGAATGAAACACGAGTGCATGTCCGTGGTATCGTTGCCTGCTTGGTCCACACGTTCGCACCATAGTGAGCCTTCTAGATCTCAGTATTCCCAGTTGTAGAGTAGACGCACATGGCGCTCTGGTAGCTATGGCACTACGCGATGTGTAGGTGGACGACGTTGAAACTATTATCAGCACATCTACTGCCCCACATGGCACGTGAGGTCATCGGAACAAAATCGACGTAGTCTTTCCAGGTGTAGCAATTTTTTTGCGATAGTGCGTGTGGGGTGGTAGGATCACCCTAAAAATGAATACAGTTTGCGCTGATGGAAAACGTTTATAATTTCTTAACATCCATTATTTGTTTACTAGTAAGAAGAGAAAGCGAAATTAACGATGTGAGCTATGGAAAAACGGCTTAAGCGGTGGTCGCTGATTCGCTGCTAACTGCGTGATGTGTGACTGAGAATTGGTATTGTAATGCTTTTAGGGACTTCGTAATGCAATGATTCTTGGTAAGACATCGGACTTTGTCGATAAATTTATAATAAATGTATATTGCATTAGTGACAACGCGATATGCATTTAAGGCTGCTGTAAAGGCGGCCAGTGAATGGCATTACCGTATTACCACCGGCCAGCTTAAATCGTCGCTCAGTTTCACCAAAGCTGAGAAAATGTTTACAAATCAGTGTTAGGACAAGGAATCACGTTAATACAGAGTGACACATAATAACGGGAATATTTGAAATGAGTAGTGGCAGCCAAGGGCACGTGGCAGCACTGCGGGTTCGTGCCAGCGAGTAAACAGTCCTCCATTTCAGTAATCATGGATCAGTGGAACGGACAACAGTGTGTGTTAGTCATAAAAAGTTTTGTAAAACAGTGATAGTTTGGTAGCGGCGCAACGGGAGTTTCAACGTTTTCATAATTTAGGACGTCATAATGAGATAAATGTTGGATTAATAATTTTGAAGAGACTGGATTTGCCCTCGATAAGAAAACAACAGGACGGCCAAGAAGTGTGCGTTCTCCAGCGAACATTGATGTTGTACGCGAGTCTATCTTTTGGAGCCCACGGCATTCAGTTAGTAAGCAAGTAGCAGTGGTTGGAATGTTCCCGGTGAGTGTTCGCAGAATCCTTCATCTTGATTTAAAATTTCATGTGTACAAACCAAGATGGTGCAGCAATTCAAGGACAACGTTACCGGTTATGATTACTATTCTGTCAACAAATGACAACAAAGATAAACAATGACGATGAATTACTAAACAAGTTGTGGATGTCAAATGAGGCACAATTTCATCTCTCACGGTATTAGAATAAACACAACTACAGTTACTGGGCGAATGCCAATCCTAATGACGTTCATGAGCGCCCTTTACACGTTAGTGAAGAGACAGTCTGGTGTGGTGTTTCATCAAATGGGATTATCGGACCATATTTTTTCGTAAATGAACAGGGAAACAAAATGCCGATCGTTACGTGAAGATGTTCCGAACTTTCGTTACACCTGCATTGTACAACTTTCCAAACGTTCAAGAAGCCTGATTTCAACAGGCAATCAATCAATGGCATATGTGTGAGAATTGTTTGGCAACTGTGTGATCTCACTATACGGTAACATTCCCTGGCCCCCTAGATAGCCAGATTTATCTGGTTGTTATTTTTTCTTGTGGGGCTAACTCAAGAGCAAAGTCTACATGACTCGACCAAGAACCTGGATGAGTTGAACCAGAGAATTCGGTATGCAATTCACAGTATCCCAGCTGAGATGTTGCAGTGGTCAATGAGGAATCTCAACAGCAGATTTCACGAATGTATTCGTAAAGGAGGACGCCATCTAAAACACGTAAGTTTTAGAAAATGATAAATGCTGTCAATGTTTCGTAAATGAAAAAGTTGTAAGGTTTCAGTTACTATGAATGCAGTTTCTTTCCTCCATCACTTCCATTTATTGTATTGTGGAAATGTTCCCTTTTTCATGTATCACCCTGTATTAGGTAAAAAAAACGTCGACTGCATTATTAGTCTAAAAAAAACAAACAGTACAAGAATTTCACCATCTTATATTGATCGTTGCGACAGGTGCCACTCGAAAGGAAGCTGAATCTGATTCCTCAACTGAATGTTTTAAAACAAAACCCAAAACGTTTATGCAGAGTTCACATACTTTATAGAGATTTACAATATTATTTGTGCATTTATGAGGCTGGATAGGTTTTCAAATAGGATCATTCACACATATAAAAAAAGTATTGCATCACTTCGGTTCCGAGAGTTCAGGAACCTGTACAGAAAATTGGAATAGATATCAACATAAACATCATTTCCGCCCTTTTTATTGCTCATGAAAATCACACACTGCATGTTGCATCACCATATAGCAAGATCTTCAGAGGCGGTCCAGACTGCTGTACACACCGGTACCTCTAATACCCAGTAGCACGTCCTCTTGCATTGACTCGTATTCGTCGTGGCATACTGTCCAATAGTTCATTGGTCCAGATTGTCCCTCTCCTCAACGGCGATTCGATGTAGTTCCCTCAGAGTGGTTGGTGGGTCAAGTCGTCAATAAACAGCCCTTTTCAGTCTATCTCAGACATGTTAGATATGGTTCATGTCTGGAGAACATGCTGGCCACTCTAGTCGAGCAATTACATTATCCTGAAGGAAGTCATTCATAAGATGTGCACGATGGGGGCGCAAATTGTCGTCCATGCAGGCGAATGCCTCATCAACAAGCAGCCGATATGGTTGCGCTATCGGTCGGAGGTTGGCATTCACGTATGGTACAGCTGCTACGGCACTTTCCATGGCCAACAGCAACGTAAGTCGGCCCCACATGTCACCCCAAAACAGCAGGGAACCTCCACCTTAGTGCACTCTCTGGACAGTGTGTCTAATGAGTTCAGCCTGACCGGGTTGCCTCCAAACACGTTTCTGACGATTGTCTGGTTGAAGGCATTTGCGACATTCACCGGTGAAGAGAACGTGATGCTAGTCCTGAGCGGTCCATTCGACATGTTGTTGGGCCCATGTGTACCGCGCTGCATGGTGTCGTGGTTGCAAAGATGGACCTGTGGAGTGAAGTTGGGCATCATGCAGCCAATTTGCGCACAGTTTGAATGGTAACACGACGTCCTGTGGCTGCACGAAAAGCATTATTGAACATGGTGGCGTTGCTCTCAGGGTTCCTCCAAGCCATAATCCGTAGGTAGCGTTCATCCACTGCCCTTAGGTGACCTGAGCGAAGCATGTCATCAACAGTTCCTGTCTCTGTGTATTTCCTCCATGTCCGAACAACATCGCTTTGGTTCACTCCGTGACGCCTGGACACTTCCCTCGTTGAGAGCGCTTCCTGGTACAAAGTAACAATGCGGACGCGATCGATCCGCGGTATTGACCGTCTAGGCATGGTTGAACTACAGACAACACGAGCCGTGTACCTCTTTTCTGGTGGAATGACTGGTTGGTCGGACCCCCTCCGTCTAATAGGCGCTGCTCATGCATGGTTGTTTACACCTTTGGTTGGGTTTAGTGACATCTCTGAACAATCAAAGGGACTGTGTCTGTGATGCAACATCCACAGTCTGTGCCTACCTTGAGGAGTTCTGGGAACTGGGGTGATGCAAAACTTTTTTTGATGTGTGTATATTGCTCTACTTTAAGTTCTGGCACGTTCAGTAAATTTTCTGAGTCTCTCTTCTTTCTTTGAACATAATTTTTTACAGAAACTATCTTTAAGTTTTCAGTTGTTGGTTTTTGAATCTTACAGTTCATATATCAACCTTACATTCAGACGTACAAATGCGAGCTTTAGCGATATCTGCGTTATGGGTGTTTTTGATGGCTTTCTATGTCAGCAAATTAATCACATTTTACATAAAATGTCAGGACATTTTTTTTATTTAATGGATGTTTTGCGCGCCGCTCTCTGGAGGACAGAAACGTGAAACAGACCATGAACAAATCGATAAAATATGTAATTAAATTTGCGAATATTTCATTGACTGTAGGGAGCATAGGTCACCGAAGTGCATCAAATACTGTACAGAGTAAAAGAATTGACCAATTGAAGCTTTTCGATATTCGTTAACTCCTACATGCGGGAAATGTCAAATAATAATCCGTTTTGGAAATGATATTTGACGGACTGCCGATGTGATTACAGAGTTTGCGAGTAGACGCATCGTGCAATGGCGGCAGTCGCGTCGTCCACACTCCTGTACGTACCGTCACTTTACATTCGCTGTATGTGCCCCGTGTGGCGTGGATTAGACATACCTTCTTTAAAAGGTATCATTTCATTTATTATCATCCTTTTAATCATTTACATGATATAGGAATTGTCATAATACTGTCCAGAATATGCACAGCAGAATATTACAAATTTCTATCAAACACACAAAATTAACATTATGTTGAAGATTAAAACATTGAATTAAAACACATAAAATTAACATTACATAATTTGTTGGAAAATAAAACACTGAATTAATGTGTTGTTCTTTTACATGCTCCTTTAACATGTACCGTATGTGATGGATTTATATATATTTAGTACATTTTGGAAAACACATATCACACATAATTTTAGAGTTAAAAAGAGTATAAATGAGGCATAGAACAGACAATGGGAACATGATATTAACAATACAACTATCAGTTAGGAATTATACTTTCTATTTTTAATCATGGGAGAACACGAGCCAGCGCATTCTGACTATTGGTGGGTGTCTGGCGTAACTGGATTTGCTACAAAATGTGAACGGGTGATTTTTATAAGGTACCTAATTCACATTTGCATAGTTTTGAAAGAAGCGAAATAAACTTATTTTTTCTTGTATGTTAATAGATATTCGCTCTGGTAAATTTAATTATTAAAATATGTTTAAAGAACCACAATTAGGTACATTTCGATGTGTAATACTTAATAGGAAACCAGAAAAAATTATTGTAATTTGTTGACTTAGATACTTTTTCACACTCACTAAAATTTAAAGTATGCATACGCAATACGGTGTCTGTAAGTGAGTGATATCTGTAAGTATGAATGATATCTGTTAGTTCATATTACAAGCAAATTTTTAACAGTTAATGTACTTTGTTAGATTACAAAATCTTGTTTTTCTGAACATTATTCATTATCATTTAGGAAACAGAAGCTACTGGCCACTGTAGAAGCCTTTTTGTTTTTCTACAAATTTTATTTAAGTTTTCAATTTTACAATTTGATGGGTATTTTTGCTTGTGGAAAAGTTTCTTTAACAATTAAAGATACTTGATCAGTTTTCTGGATGATAATCGTTTCCAGGCTTTGAAAACCACCTGATCTTGTGTACTAAAAATAATATTTGAGAATACTAAGTTTCGCTCTTTCATCTCTTGGAAGGTGATTGGTTATAATAAGCATAGTACGAAGAACACCCATCGATCGTGTTGGTGTCGACCGGCGTAATTGTTACCGAGTGAGGTGGCACGGTGATTAGCACACTGCACTCGAATTTGGGAGGTCGATGGTTCAAATCCGAATCCGACCATTCAGATTTAGGTTTCCCATGATTTCCCAAAATCGCTCCAGGCAAATGTCGGAATGGTTCCTTTGAAACAGAACGACAGACTACCTTCCCCATCCCCTCCAATTCGAGTTTGTGCTCCGTTTCTAATGACATCGCTGTTCACGAGACGTTAAACCCTAATGTCCCTGGATGTTTTTCCCAGCATTAACTATAAGCTCGTAATATTCAGATGGATGTCTATACGGTTACATTATTTTCTCAGCTTTAGCTACAAGCTCGTAAACTTCAGATGGAATTCCGAGTTCGAGTCTCGGTCCGGCACACAGTTTTAATCTGCCAGGAAGTTTCATATCAGCGCACACTCCGCTGCACAGTGAAAATCTCATTCTGACGATTACACTTTCTAATGAGACGTTTCATTACGCCGAATTTTCAGTCGTATGGATTGTAAGAATGTCCACGTAAAGGGGAAATCTGTTTAATTGTTGCAAGCCTGCACGTATCGGTTAGGGCATGAAAAACTCTTGACAATGTATGCTTCTTGGACAATTATCTGAAAACAGATGTAGCTAGGTAACTGTCTCAAATACATAATTTCTGATGTAGTCCAACAGGCCTAATCTTCATGGCAATGTGGTAAGGCGCTAAATCTGTTTCATTGTTGAAAATACAAATAACGTACACAGTGAGTTCCATCAAGTAATAAGTTTCCTGAACAATAAACCTCGATAAAGTTACATTTTGCATAAAATCAAGTACATGGTCTAAGATGTTTTCATTTTCCTTTTAGTCACTTCATTAAGAGCAAATACGAACTGTTTATCTCACCCCATGTGCGTTATTAATTCTGCAGTCACGACTATTTTTGCCACATCTTATAAATGAGCGCAATGCACTCGCACATTTCTTCCTCACGAAAGCAGCAGGTGACCATTTGTGGCTTTCAGAACTTTTAGGTTAAAATTTTCTTTGAAAAATGTTAAACTCAAACTTGATATTTGTATCAGGATATTTTACCCTACACAAGTCATACATTTTGTTTCATACGCAGTTCAATTGAAAAATACGTGAAATTCGTGCCAGATGGATGTGCGTTTTGTTTACAGAAAATGAGACTGTATGTTCATGTTCATTCAAAATTTTCAGTGTAACCAGTTGTTGAGTGTTAAAAGGGACCAGACTCACTGACTTATATGCCTTTTGACACTCACTTTAGATAAAACACAGACTGCAATACGTAGAAAGGAAGCTTGATTGAGGCACTTTTTGACGCCAAAAATTAAGTATATTTATCAATCACCCATTCATTTATTGTTACACAATTCACCTTCTCTTTTGACCATTAAGACTACAACAAAAGTATGGTAAAAAATAACGAACTTCTACTTATTGTGTGTTGGCGGTTTAGCAGGAAGAATATGTGATTACATTTTTAGGTGATCTGGGGGTACACAAGGTGTCACATTTTGCACACATTACTGTCAACTCTCACAGCAACAAGGGCTCTAATCTTGCTGGGCGTCGCATAAAACTGACTTGGTGCCCCAGACAAATTATTTTAAAAAAGTAGCAAACGTCGGGAGGAACATAAAGTTTTGAAACGTCACGAAAAGACTCATATGGAATGTAATAGCGAGGAACACATAAGTCCCTCCCACATTCCCACAGGGAGGGCGCGTCCACCTTTTCGCCCGCAGCCGGCCGCGGTGGTCTAGCGGTTCTGGCGCTGCAGTCCGGAACCGCGGGACTGCTACGGTCGCAGGTTCGAATCCTGCCTCGGGCATGGGTGTGTGTGATGTCCTTAGGTTAGTTAGGTGTAAGTAGTTCTAAGTTCTAGGGGACTTATGACCTAAGATGTTGAGTCCCATAGTGCTCAGAGCCATTTGAACCATTTTTCGCCCGCACGAAAAATCAATTTCTTCAATTTTAAATTTTTGTGCAAAACGGTTCATAATCACAAGAGTACTGTATTTACAGAAATATTCCTCATAAAATTCTACACGAAAAAGGTCTATATCAGACGAATTGTTTTAGAGAGGTAAGAGATGGAATTGGATTCTGTTGTAAGTAGGCTGCTTAGGTTTTTATGTTGGTAACGCCACGTAGCGACCTGTATGCAAATCACTGACTGTGCTGTGTGCAGTCTGTGGCTGGTTTGCATTGTTGGAATATTTGCTATTGTAGTGTTGGGCAGTTGGATGTGAACAGCGCGTAGCGTTGTGCAGTTGGAGGTGAGCCGCCAGCAGTGCTGGATGGGGGGAGAGAGATGGCGGAGTTTTGAGAGTAGATGATCTGAACGTGTGTCCATCAGAAAGAATAAATTTGTAAGACTGGATGTCATGTCCCAGCTATCTTGTCCACCCAAAATATCTCTGGAACAATAACAGCTATTGGAAAACGACTTTCACCGATATCAATGTAGGGCTGGGGCCCATGAATGTACATATTTGGAAACATTCTAAAACGAAAGCATATGTGTTTTTAACACAAACTTATGTTTTTTTTAAATGGACCTCCTATATTTTCTCTTCAGCAATCCATAGCATGACAAAGCACATACACAATGGCGTTGATTGCATCGCAATATTCCCATTACATCCCGAGATATTAAGACGCGAAGTTGACGCTTGAAACACCCGACATGCGCTGCTAGCGCACGTCCTGAGGCTTAGGCGTGAACCCCATGCTGCCCATAATCGCGATGTGATTGACATGCGTAATCACACTTCCATACTTATCAAGAGGCCCGATACGAATAATACGGTCTGCTGCCATCCTGCATTAACGTCGTACATTCCAGCAGGTATTTATCCATAGGCTAGGGGTGATGCGGTTCTGTAACATATCCGTGTACCGCAACGTTAGTCACAAAGTTAACTTCGCTTATCGTTAATCCGTTACTAAAAAGGTAATGCCGTTCAACGTTAAAACTTTACTTTACTGTAGATCTAGCGCAAGTGACAGTTAATCATTAACTCGTAATAGTAAAATTCATGTTGATGGTTTTAGTGAAACGAGCAAGTGGACTAAAAGTTTTATCGTTGTTTAGGTAAAATTGTTTTGATTTGGGAAGTTCAGGTAGGACATAGAAGATGAATGTAAACATGTTTAACCAATTAGTTTTATTATCACATAATTATCAATGTTATGTTTATCTAATGCGTTAAATGACAAATTGTTGCAAACAAATGTTTCTTAACATCACTGGGTAAAATGGCCCTTTGTAGAAACTTCCACTGTGATACCAGCACTACATACTAAACATAGTGTTCACATCTCATGCTCAAAGACATGCCTATTGGCTTGCATACATAGGGTCACTCTGCGGATGAAGGATGCCCTACTTCGTGCTACTGTTTCCTCTTTGATGGCTGTACAAGCATCAATAATGCGTTGCTTCATGTCCTCTGGGGTTGTTGGTTCATGTTGGTAAACAACATCCTCCACTGCTCCCCAAAGAAAATAATCCAGCGGTGTAAGATCCGGAGATCGGGCAGGCCACCTAACTGGGCCACCTCGTCCACGTCGAATCCGCCTACCAGGGAACTTACGGTTCAGAAGTCGTCGTGCTCGTAAGGCGTTATGTGCAGGGCATCCGTCATGATGATACCACATGACCATTCTCCGGTTTAGAGGTACGGTGTCCAAGAGAACAGGAAGATTATGTCGTATAAATCTGGAGTATTGTCTGCCATTTTGGATGCCATTTATAAAGAAAGGTCCGATAATGGTATCTCCAATAATCCCACACCAAACTTAACTTTCCACGGACGTTGATGCTCTACCTGACGGAGCCATTTTGGATTGTCTGCGGACCAATAATGCATATTCCTCATATTGACAATTACTTTGTTGCAGAATGATGCCTCGTCGGTAAAGAGAACATCTGCAAAAAAATTTGGATTAGTCAGAAGTTTTTGCTGAGCCCACCGACAAAATGTTACCCTATTGCGGAAATCATTTCCATGAAGATCCTGGTGTAAATGAAAATGGTAAGGATGAAATTTATGACGTTTAAGAATACGCTGTGCACTTGATTTCGACACACCAACTTGACGTTCAATTTGACGTGTGCTGCTTTGAGGATTCACAGCTATGGTAGCGAGCACAGCAACTTCAGCACGTTCATCTGTGCGTGTTCTAGGACGATGTCGAGGTCTTGGATTTAAGCTTCCCGTTTCACGTAGACGAGATGGGAGACGACCAAACATCCGGCGCGAAGGCGATGGCTTGTCAGGGAATCGTCTTCTGTACAGTCGTTCTGCCTGAACAGCATTTCGTCCACCTACAACAGGGTACAGTACAGGTATGTAGAGTGGGGTAGAAAACAGACATATTTACTTAATAATCATAATGTTCGCTAACAGTATTATCAACAAACAAGCAATTTCATAACGTATTTCCCGTCAACATACATTCTCCATAGATCAGCAGCATTTCTACCATATCTTCATGTGTGTACATTATACTGTAGAGCATAAGTTCCACAACTCAACGTTTATTCAGAATGTGTACTACCTCCGTGCCGTCACTAGATTACTCTGATGCACGACTACACTGGCAAGCGGTGTACTGCACGCCAAAGCAACAACTGGGATGCTCGGAGGGTGGTGGAGTACAGGAGTTTGCATGGGTCGCAAATCATAAACAAGGCGAAGTGGTAACTGTGGCAGTAGTGGGAACTACGTTGGACACTTGACTAGGTAGAGCCAGGCCCTGCGCGACAGGCACAATGGGTCATATAAAGCATTAGATAAACCTTATTTTGGGTGTGCAGGATAAATAAGACAACCTGGCGGGTGTACACCGATCGGTACTGGTTCATATTGTGTACGTAGATACGTAAAACGTGCAAGAGGGAAACCATTATGTGCTTATGAGAGTTGATGGCAGCAGACCGTATTATTCGTTTCGGACCTCTTGATAAGTATGGAGGTGTGATTACACATGTCAATCACATCGCGATTACGGGCAGCATGGGGTTCACGCCTGAGCCTCAGGACGTGCGCTAGCAGCGCATGTCGGGTGTTTCAAGCGTCAACTTCGCGTCTTAATATCTCGGGATGTAATGGGAATATTGCGATGCAATCAACGCCATTGTGTATGTGCTTTGTCATGCTATGGATTGCTGAAGAAAAAATATAGGAGGTCCATTTAAAAAAACATAAGTTTGTGTTAAAAACACATATGCTTTCGTTTTAGAATGTTTACAAATATGTACATTCATGGGCCCCAGCCCTACATTGATACCGGTGAAAGTCGTTTTCCAATAGCTGTTATTGTTCCAGAGATATTTTGGGTGGACAAGATAGCTGGGACACCATATATATATATATATATATATATATATATATATATATATATATATATATATATAATGACTTTTGAACACTATTAAGGTAAATAGATTGTTTGTTCTCTATCAAAATCTTTCATTTGCTAAGTATGCCTATCAGTAGTTAGTGCCTTCAGTAGTTAGAATCCTTTATTTAGCTGGCAGTATTGGCGCTCGCTGTATTGCAGTAGTTCGAGTAACGAAGATTTTTGTGAGGTAAGGTGATTCATGAAAAGTATAGGTTATTGTTAGTCAGGGCCATTCTTTTGTAGAGATTATTGAAAGTCAGATTGCGTTGCGCTAAAAATATTGTGTATCAGTTTAGTGTTGATCAGAATAAGTAAAGAGCGAAATGTCTGAGTATGCTCAGTTTTACTCAGCTGTCTTTGTATCAAGTAACGTAAGAGGTTTTCCAGCACAGTAATTCACTAATTTTTCTAAGGGGACGTTTCACTGTTAACGCATAATTTTCGCAGATTTTGTTGTTTAATCAGTTACGTAAATGAAAAGAGTGCTTGAGTGTATGGAAATATTACGTATATTTTCAGCTCGATGAAATTTCTTGTGTGTTCAGAATTGTGGTTATCAGGATTAGGTGACCTACAATGAAAACGGCAACGGCCTTTCTGTTCACTTACCCTTCCCCTACCACAGTCGCTGCCGTTTTCCGTACACGTCCCCAGTTTAGTTGAGTTTATGTCGTGCATTTATTACACCCGTGCGGGACAATTCAATAATAGTGTTTCTTCTTACTGTCTTTTATTTCCTGTGGACTGAGAGAATAGTAGTGCTGGACCCAGCCACCTGTTTTATTTGTGTTGAATCTGTTTCGAAGGAGCGACGTCAGAAACGACGAAGGGGCTGGAAACTTGGACAAGTCTCAGCAAGAAACAGAAGGATGAGTCTCATACGCTCTTACAAAACGTTGGAATGATTAAAGTGCTTAAGGTAGGCCTACACGGAGGTGACAATATTTAAAAAAAAACGTGTAAAGAAACTAACCAACCAGAAAGCTGCACGAGCAGATGGTAAAAATTTAAGACATCTTCGTCTTATCCATTCAGTTTCAAAAAAATACTGTTTCATATGAACTTAAAAACGTGACAGACGCTACAAGAGGAAAAAAGAAAAAAAACTTCCTCTCCTCACGCAATGCAGAGGCAGGAGTGAAATTCGTCTTCTCTCTAGACACAAAAACAGTAAAGAGTCCTGCTGATGCAACCATAAGTGATGCCAGATTTCAATGTTTTAATGTACTTGTGGCTTAGGCAGTTCTGTTCTCCTACTCTCTCGTTTGACACCCACCATTGACTCTGTTTGCCTAGTATATGTACAGGCCTGGCTATGGTTTTGAAACAGCTTGGACCGAAGCAACTCTCTCTCCAATTTACATGAAAACATCATCGGGTGGCCGGCCGGTGTGGCGGAGCGGTTCTAGGCGCTGCAGTCTGGAACCACGCGACCGCTACGGTCGCAGGTTCAAATCCTGCCTCGGGCATGGATGTGTGTGATGTCCTTAGGTTAGTTTGGTTTAAGTTGTTCTAAGTTCTAGGGGACTGATGACATAAGCAGTTAAGTCCCATAGTGCTCAGAGCCATTCGAACCATTTGAACCATCATCAGCTCCAGGCAATGCTGCTTTCATGCGGCTGCAGTAAACGTCGCGGAAGGCTGAATTACACTACACAATAATGTGTGAAAGATGTCTAGAAAAAAGCTGCACTACGTGCCACGTAGTGATCTGACAAGATCTGGAGGATGATTTTCCGCAAATAATTGAAGCGCTGAGAACTATAAGAGTCTAAAGCACACTGTTGTCGATTTTGAGATTGTAGTATGTACGCATGTTCCCGGTATCTGTTGATCTTACGGTAAACAAGCTTTATCTGCGCTCTTTACCCACACTGTGCCTACAAATATTCTCAAAAAGCTGTGTTACCGATTTCTCTGATATTCACTTCCTTACAGGACCAAAACACAAATTTTGAATATTGAAGAAAAGCTCACTAGCTACATTAGCACCGATTTCTTCATGAAAACTGGAAAATCCGGAAGAAATGGCCCACCCCTAACCGTATGTTTCATGAATTCCATATTGCGATCTGCACAATGGACGTTAAGGATTTCAGAACTTCTAAGACTGTTACTGACGTCACAATCAAACCAGAAGTTGATGGATATTTAGGAAATTTTATATGATGAAGTTATCAAGAGGTTGATGTGAATCGTTGTTTAAAGTAACACATTCTTCACTGGAGTCGTGGGAGGTCACCATTGTCTTCAAGCGACATTGAGGGAGATCACAAATAGTCATTTCCCAGAGTCTGCAAGTGCCTTGGAAAATCTAGTGGCGAAATACATATGCGTAGGGTTAACATCAACCTTGGGATACAAAGACTTAACAGAACTACTAAATTTCATACCCGAAATGGGCAGATAGTTTTGTCTGAACGGCAAACCACAGAATATGCTTAATGAAAATGATTATTACGAGTACCATGAAGTGTTGGAATACTTCGTAATTTTGTGTGTGTGTGTGTCTGTGTGTGTGCGTGTGTATGTGTGCTGCATTTAGTATCTGGTATTTATGTTATTATTCGAGTTTCACATTAATTACATACTCTACAACAACCAAGAGGACACTATTGTCAGTAGCTTAAATACGAAAGTTTTCTGAATTAACAATAATAATAAATTACAGTTTAATAATAGAAAGTGGGAACATAACTTCTTCTTAAGAAATATCAGTTCCTCAATTATATACGACAATTTATTTGTTCAACAGGTGTTGTGGTATTTTAGTTGTAAATATGATCATTGTAAATATGTTATATAGACAGTAATTGTTTATTAATTCTACAATAAGTTTTAATTCTGTGACAGGTGATTTTGATTGCAATGTAAATATTAAAAGCATAACACTGAACAAAAAACTGTGTAGTAGAATTGTCCTGAACCAATTAATCTTAGTTTTAAAAGGAATTTCTCTCTCTCTCTCTCTCACTCTCTGTCTCTTTCTCTTTTTGTCTTTGCATTTTAGTACTAACATTTATGCGCTATATGTATGTTTCTACATGTATAAAACACAAGTACTTGTAGAGAAACAGAAGAAAGATTTACCTAAATTAAAATCGAAGTTGAAAATTATGCAGTACAAATCGTCGACTGACAACTTATTGCCATGAGGGCACTTCGACGGGCGGACACACAGACACACACACACACACACACACACACACACACACACACACACACAGGTGATAGTTGGATTACTCGAATATCACGGTCCCTCCAACTAAAACTCGCAGAATCCGGTCCTTGACCTGGTCGTGCACTCTCGCGACCACATCGTTCCGTCGGACAGTGCATGTTTTGTCGCCAGCAGTCGGGCGAGTACTGGCTGTCCGGCCCCCACTGCTGCTCCGTCCCAACTCCCCTCCCAGGACACACGACGACCTGGAAATACTAGAGGCCGCTCCGAAAATGGTACTACAATAAGCGATATCAATAAGCGCTGCTGCTGCCACTCACGGACAGACAAGGCGAGCAAACGTAGTGGCGCCAGTGAACACACTAAGAAAACGAGACGTCACTATCGATGTTGCAAGATGCCAAGCTATGAACGGCATCAAGGTGAGCCGCACACGGTACAGTATTCATTTTAAGACCGAGAATGAGAGGAAAATGCAACTGAGTTAACGAATAACTTCCTCTAGTATGTATCTCAGATCGCTGTACAGCATTATGCAGTGTTCCTTTACCAGCAATTCGCTATTCAAGCAATCAACGAGTCAGGTTTCTTCTTGGCGGTTTTCTCCGTTGGTATTCGACGGCCGCTAACTGAGGTCGGATGTCCCGTCCGTGTCCACGTCAAACTTAGCTGCTTCATCGCGTTGGAAGACTCCTTTACATGCAGCACGGTGCTACCTTCTCACAAGCAATAAAGACTGAAATGGGATTTCTGAATGAGAAATCCGCTGTGCCATTTCCCCTACATAGAGCATTGAGATATTTCTATTCCAAAGTACTTTCGACGGCTGCACTGAAATTATCATTTGCATAACGAAGCGACAATGTCTTTCAGGCGTTCGACGTTTGTTACATGCTGTCTTCGTGGTGCTGTAGACGTGCGTTATGGCCAAGAAAGTGTTTGACAAGTAGAGGGGCTGCTCGGAGAGCAAGGTCCGGTCGGTCGCGAAAAGGGAACCACAGTGAAAATCAAAAATTTTGTATTCACAACAGTTAGTCATACCTTCCAGCTACCTCTCAAAATAGTCGTCGCTCCGACTTAGACACTTGTCATGGCGTTGTAAAAACTTCCAGTACCCTCGTCACAGAAATCAGCCGCCTGTGCTTTCCGCCAATTCTCTACGCTGATCTGCCTTTCGTTGTCTGTGCGAAAATGTTGTTTTCGTAGCCAGCGGTCCGTGTGAACAGAGATGAACATCGCAAAGGACCAATTGAGGGTAGGAGATACCGTTGTTTTAAAAATTTCTATGCCATCACTTTGCGCTCTGAACTGAAAGGAACGACGTGAAGTGATGGACAGACGCACTAAAGTCACTGCCCAACACATCTGTGCAAAGTTCCATCTGATTTTCACTATGATCTCCATTTCGCTCCAAATTGGACCTTACTTTCCGAATACGCCTCGTAAATTACGTGATGTATTAAAAATTCATCGCTAAAATTATAGGGCAACTTGAGGCAGAACAGGATACTCGTTAACAATATTTGTAAAAGAAAGAAATAGAAGAAAATACTTGCTAAATGTATAAAAATCATCTTATATCACAACATGACGTATCTTACTTGAAAATCCCTTAAATCTGACTGCTGCGTAATTTTTACATTTATTTAAGGAAATCTTTTCATCTTTCCCGTTCTGGCCCACGCACGGAACACAATGGGATAAGACAATTATTTTGTTAAATTATTGCTTAAACGTTGCAATAATTTGAAAAATTTAGACTAAGGAATATGGAATCTTGGAAAGTATCGTTAACAATTAGAAAATATTTTAACTTCATATTGAAAAATGTACAATTATTCTTAATGCTTAATTCCATTTACTGGAATGGCAGTTCTGCACTACCTCGGACGAGCAGCAAGTAAGGCAACGACCTAGGACGAGGTCCTTTATTCAGTGTTTTACAGTGGCACTGCAGTGTTACTCCTGGCATGATGGTGTGGAGATCCATCAGGTATGAGTTCATGTGATACTGATCGAGGAACTCTGGTGGCACAATAGTATGTCATGAATATCCTGCATCCTGATGTCTCACCTCAAGTCAGACAGTGGTGTGGTGCCATTTTTCAACAGTAAAATGCGTGACTGCACATGGCTGAACTGTCTACATGATGTTGAGGTACTCCTCTGGCCAGAAAGAGCCCAATATCTGCCCCCAATATATGTATGGAACCCTCTCTGATATCAGCTCCGCCGGGCTAGTATCGGGAACATCGCAAACTAGCTATAGCAGGTGACGATACAACTGTTTCATAATACCCTTTTCAAACAAATCAGTTGATGCATTCAGACCAAAAGAAGAGCAACTTCATACTGATAAGAGTGTACATACTGCCAAGTTCTTTGTAAATTGACTCGATTTTATAACCATAAAATAACATCATACACCCTCTTATGCCGTGAAGTTTCATTTCATTTCCTCCTCTGCTTCTGGATGCGTCGCTTTATTATGAGTGATTCAAAATTCTTTTTACAGTTTCAATTCAGTTGATCGTAAATATGATTGCCAGTATCTTAGGTACAGGTTGCTCTAAAACATATTATACAAATGAAGAATTTAGCCTGGAGCTTTATACATTCACATGCTTGCAGATAAGTGAAACAGCTTTTCTTAACTATGATCGGAAATGAATATGAATTATAAATGTTATTTTATCCATGTTGGATATTTTGAATACTGCGGCTATTAATGATAGATGGTGAATGATGCAACCATCCACAAACCATTAATGATAGATGGCGAATGATGCAACCATCCACAAACTAGACTGCTTGCATCATTCACCATCTATTAATTACAAAATATATAAATTTTTAGGTAATTTTTGACAATCAAGTTTAGTTTTTGTTTTCTTATGTAATGAAATAAAAAAGCTGGGAAGTACTAGATGAGCCTTCCTACTTGTACAGCAAAAGAACTGGTGACAGAAAATGCAGACTCGCAATAGCGACAAGGCATTTTTGATAATGCTGAAGATTAGGTAGGTAGATCAAATAATAAATTAGAAAGTGCTGAATCGAACAATGCAAAAAATAAATGTGTGACACAATATCACTAAAAGCAGGCGTCAGTTGATAGGAAATATTCTGAGACATCAACGAACTGTCAGTTTCGTATAATGGAAAAAAGTATGAAGGTAAAAATTATAGAGGAAAACCAAAGATTGGATACAGAAATAAGGCTGAAAGAGATGTAGGTTTCGGTGGTTATGAAGATATGGAGAGGATTGCACATCACAGACTAGAAAGATGTGATGCATCAAACCATTCTTCAGACAGAAAACCACGACAACAGCAAAAGAAATAAATTCAAAGAAAATTACTTACTGTACTAGAAGGAAAAAGACTGTTTTTGAACCATTAAAACCGTGTCTTTGACATATCTTGTGACCTTAGCTTTGCATTTGACTAGTACACGAGCAGACTGAAAATGTAGTGATCCCAACTACTAAAGGATTATTCTTTGCCACAACAGACACAGAACATCATGATTGTTTCTAAATAAAAAAACTAGAGAAAGATGAACAAAAGTCAGTAATATGTCTTGAATATAATTATTTAGCCTCTTACTTCTGCTTTTCACGTGCAGGCCATATCGGGACAGTGGCATACATTACGTAGTGCTGGCAAAATTTTCACATTGTTCTTCCACATAAATAAAATGTAAATATTTTCACACAGACAGAAACTTCAGCAGCACCAAAGTGAATGGCGAAAGATATGAAACGTTCTTCGTAAATGAAAAAAGCGTTGGAGAGTGTAATACTTGATATTCTTCATAGCATCATCCCCTTAAATAATCAGTTTACCATGTTTCTTGAAAGGCCATTGCGAACGTTAAGATGGCTCCCCTAATCCCAGAAAGTGTATCCTCCCCCACACTTTTCAACTGCTTTTTAGCGACAGTACCAATGTCATTAACCTCAACACTGATCGCCCAACTAAGTGGTGGAATTGCTTTCTGCTACATGGGGGAGCCTGAAATTGGCACTTGGTATTCACAAGGCGGCGATTGCTGTGTCATTGTTTGGCCTACACGCTTCTTGCGACCTCTTCGCTCCCTGACTGCGTGGGCGGCCAAGTTACGTGACTTCCGCAGTCGATTTCGATGCAAATCACCCAGTGTTCGATTTGGAGTAGGATGCTGATGGCAACGGGCTTTGCTGTAACCGCCAAGCCGAAGCGACCTAAAACCGTTTCCCACTTTTTCCACATGGTCTTGTGCTTCCTGCTTCGAAGCAGCCTCAAGTTTATACGCACTTTGACAATTTACAGACGTTCAATGCAATTACCCCAGGGATGTTCCAGATAAATATCAGTTTTTCATTTTCATAAATCTAATCATTTATATAATGTATTTTTATAAAGAAACGATAGTTTCAAGGCTATCCAGATCAATGAATGTTTTTACTGGACCTAGAAGTTTTACGAAAAATGTACGATATTTAGTCAAAAAAGGCGCATAACAACTGCCAAAATAAACTGCAAAGAATTAAGTATGGAGTCCACATATAAGTCATTCAATAACGAACTTCCGAGAGGAAGACAATTAAGTATTAAAAATATAATGATATTTGTCACTGACACAGAAACCTACATTAGTGACTTATTCAGAAAACTTGAAACCTGGTGGCCAGCAGTGTGCCGAGAGGTTTCACAACTTGTGTCATTTTAGGCTCTCACTCACTATAAAGGCGAAGGAGATTCACACAGTTGTAAAAATTATTGGTAGACTTGAAGGCTTATTTCCCATTCTTCTTCTTTATCAGCCTGCTAATCATAGTTGAGTTCCTCACAATCGTGGCACTGGGCAGTAGGGTGAAACGATGGAGTCGGTTGAATGAGCTGGTTTGCCAATAACAAATTTTGTACATTCATTAAATCACAAGTTAGAAAAACATCGTAAAAGATCGCCTTAGATCGCTCCATAAAGGGTGACAATAAACACCTTTCACTTGAGCTGAAGCAAACAGATACAAGATCAACATGATGAACAACTCTAAAAACAAAGTTATTAAGAAAAATACTTTTCCTTTTAAGAATATAAGGAGACAGAAAACCATCTAAACACCATGCTTATCAGAGGCTTTTTATAAATACAGCATACTGGGAGTAAAATCAAAATTTGCACAACATCAAAACTTTAAAAATGAAACGTTTGAAACTTCCCTTTTGTAGTGGAATTTCTTGGTCCTGGTTTCGGATCTTGGACAAAACTTGCCTGCTATGGGACATCCATCTGGATCCATTAAACATGTAGACAGGTAATTAATCATTCCTCATCATCATGTTTCATAAACATCCTAATTAACCACAAAAATGTTTACCTAAAGCAATTCATTATTAGCCAAAGGGTACAACAAATTGATACATCAATTCAGATTTAAACAATCTCTGAGATTTTGTAAACATGTAAGGTGGCAGAACAAATGAAGGTCAGATTCACACCTTACATGAGAGGTTTAACATCACATCAGGAAGGTGAATATGACACCTATTTTAATTTGATGGTAATGAGCAAATTTGCCTATCAGTATGTAATGCATAGAGGGATGATGCTCAATGGATAGTAATTAACCACCATCCTATAATGCATGTTTGAGTGGAAGGTAGAACAAGCAGTGAGAGGCGTTTGGAATTCAGAGTGATGAGGGCTGAGGCAAGGCTGCGCTACAGGGGGTACCACGGAAACCACTTCAAGGGGTGTCGCAGATGGAAAGTCAACGATCAACAGGTGACTCAGATGGGGAGAGCGAGTACAACGGCTCATCTGAGGGAGGACAGGAAAGAAAGCTTTTAGAAAAATGCATTTCAGTATTCCATATGGATACGGAACAAGAGCAGTGACGCATTTTTCATCACGTGTCCAGCGAGTCGTACACATGTGAGAGTCAATGTACTTATTTAGGCATCTGGAATGGGCACAAAACGCCCGATTGGCGGAAACGTCCTAGGAAGGAGAAAAGAGCCAAAGTTTCGACGTAACTTAATGGTAGGGGCCTTGGATTGATAGAGAGAGTTTCCACAAAATAAGAGGAACGCTCCTATTGCTCGAAAAAAGCCGTGACGTGCAGAATGAAAGAACCCAGGTGGGAAGACAGTGTGGCTATGAGTAAGACAAGATGGAAATTTTCGGAGACTCTTCTCGGAACTGGGGTTAAGTGCAGAACAAAGCGCATAATGCTCTGTACTACGCAGAGGAATAATTCGTGTGAACACTGCGTTCACACCGGCTGATATCCAGCTAGAAATTAGCTGTAGGATCGTTTAGCTCCAAGTGTGGAGAAATGAAACAGCCAGTTAGTTAACTGTTCTTGCGAGAACTGAGAGGGCATTATAATACGTACACTGCTCCAAACATGCGCGTGTATATCGCCACATTCTAAGACTACAGATGATCAAAGGTGTAATTAGTTTTATGGGAATTTCAGCGGAAGAGAGCGGTCTAGCAGACGACAGTTCAGCAAAGCTTAAGGTAAATACCACATGCAGAGGGATAAACTTATTGGTTCACCAGCTTGCGTCCACTGTAAAGTCGAGCGACCTTGGGTAATCTTTCCTTCAATTTGTCACATAACTAACCATCCACTGTAGACTTGGTTGTCATCCTAAAAACAGTACCGAACTTTGAACCGGAATCGGACGATTTTCGTAGTACTGACCAACATCATAACGTAAGTGTAGGAACAATTCTCTAAAAAAACTTCTAGTTAAACTTTAATATTGTCGTGTTTAGGAAAATTTAACCTTCTGAGAGTTAATATTTAATATGGTTGTTTGTAGGATTACTTCACTTTTTGATGTTGACGAGATGCATTATCCTGACAACTGTTCTTTGTTGTCACATTGAAAACTGCGTAAATGCATGTGTTTTTGTGCTAATATTGAAACGTCCCCTTTGAAAAATTATACAAGACTGTGCTTAAACCGACACACAATATTTTTAGCGCAACGCAATCTGACTTTCAAAAATCCCTTCAAAAGAATGGCCCTGACTAACATTAACCTATACCTTTCACAGATCACTTACCTGACCAAAAATCTTCGTTATTCGAACTACTGCAATACGGCGAGCGCCACTACTGCCAGCTAAATAAAAGATTCAAACTACTGAAGGCACTAACTACTGATAGGCATAGTTAGCAAATGAAAGATTTTAATAGAGAACAAACACTGTATTTACCTTAATAGTCATAATATATACAGCAGTTCATGACATCCATTCGTACAAATGTACTGTTTCTGATGGACACACTTCCAGATTATCCATTCTCAAAAATCCGCCATCTCACTTCCCCACATCCACCATTGCTGGCGGCTCACCTCCAACTGCGCAACGCTACGCGCTGTTCACATCCAGCTGCCCAACACTACAATGGCAGACAACAATGCAAACTAGCCACAGACTGCACACAGCACAGCCAGTGATTTTCATACAGAGCGCTACGTGGCGTTACCAATAAGAAAACCTAAACAGCCTACTTACAATATTACGACTTTAATTGTTCATTTCAACTTACACAGTTGTCATCAGTCCTAGAATAAGTAAACCAAAAATATTGCACATTACAAACACTAACATGCGAGGCAAACTGCGGCACGTAACTTGGTCAATATATCAAAAAACAAGATACAGTCGGCGAGGGTAGACGTAGAAAGACACCAGCTTGCAGTTTAACTACGCCCGAACAGACCATGGAGGCCCAACGGTACCGACCGGCTGACATCTCATTCTTAGCCTACGGGCGTCACAGGATGCGGATTTGGAAGGGCATGCGGTCAGCACACCGCTCTCCCGGCCGTATGTCAGCTTACGAGACCGGATCCACTACTTCTCAATCAAGTAGCTCCTCAGTTTGCCTCACAAGGGCTGAGTGCACCCCGCTTGCCAACAGCGCTCGGAAGTTCGGATGGTCATCCAACCGAATGCTAGCCCAGCTCGACAGTGAGTAACTTTGGTGATCTGACGGGAACCGGTGTTACCACTGTGGCAAGGCCGTTGGCGCAGCTTGCAGTACATAATCGAAATATTCCTCTCTATGTCCATGCTAAACACATTAAAATGAACATAACCAGTCTCGACCGCAAGAACCCTTTACTTTTATGGTTATCTGTATCGCTCAGTTAATGACCATCTTCAGACCTCATACGATGATTGTAGGCAGTGACAGAGAACAGAGCAGTTTAAGTTTCGTGGAGTTCGTAACGATTGCACCGTTCTCTGCTACCGCCTACCACCATGAGGTCTGAAGATCGACAGTAACTGACTGAAACCGGTAACCAGAAAAATAAAGGTTTCTTGCGATCGAGGCTGTTTAAAGACTATATAATTAAATACTCCTTCGGGTTCATTTTAATATACTAAGAAAAATTGCTGTTCTCCGTGAGAAATGCTCTCCATTTTTTTGGCGGGCCTCGCAGTAAGTTTCCTTATCCAACATGTCAGGAACCAGTATTGCCAGCACAACACCACAGAACCACACGTTCCAAAACGCCAAGTCTGTATTGCGACCGACAGAACATGGGGCTGCTTCCACTGTTGATGCACCTTGCCACCCCAGTCCTCCGTCAACAACACTCTGCACGGCTCAAAGCGCTCACGAGATATTGCCGTTTACGCCAGAGGGAGCAAACACCTATTCTGCCCCTCGAATCTGCGCCGCAGAGTGGTGCCGACCTTTTTATTTAAACAAAATCGTGCCACTCTTGGCAAACATCTTAACTACACTACTGGCCATTAAAATTGCTACAACAAGAAGAAATGCAGATGGTAAACAGGTATTCATTAGACAAATATATTTTGCTAGAACTGACATGTGATTACATTGTCAAGCAATTTGGGTGCACAGATCCTGAGAAATCAGTACCCTGAAGAACCACCTCTGGCCGTAATAACGGCCTTGATACGCCTGGGCATTGAGTCAAACAGAGCTTGGATGTCGAGTACAGGTACAGCTGCCCATGCAGCTTCAACACGATACCACAGTTCATCAAGAGTAGTGACTGGCTTATTGTGACGAGCCAGTTGCTCGGCCACCGTTGACCAGACGTTTCAGTTGGTGAGAGATCTGGAGAATGTGCTGGCCAGGGTAGCAATCGAACATTTTCTGAATCCAGAAAGGCCCGTACAGGACCAGCAACATGCGGTCGTGCATTATCCTGCTGAACTGTAGGGTTTCGCAGGGATCGAATGAAGGGTAGAGCCACGGGTCGTAACACATCTTAAATGTAACGTCCACTGTTCAAAGTGCCGTCAATGCGAACAAGAGGTGACCGAGACGTGTAACCAATGGCACCCCATACCACCACACCAGGTGATACACGGGTGTGGCGATGAAGAATACACGCTTCCAATGTGCGTTCACCGCGATGTCGCCAAACACGGATGCGACCATCATGATGCTGTAAACAGAACCTGGATTCATCCGAAAAAATGACGTTTTGCCATTCGCGCAGCCAGGTTCGTCGTTCAGTACACCATCGCAAGCGCTCCTGTCTGTGATGCAGCGTCAAGGGTATCCGCAGCCATGGTCTCCGAGGTGATCGTCCATGCTGCTGCAAACGTCGTCGAACTGTTTGTGCAGATGCTTGTTGTCTTGAAAACGTCCCCCATCTGTTGACTCAGGGATCGAGACGTGGCTGCACGATTCGTTACAGCCATGCGGATAAGATGCCTGTCATCTCGACTGCTAGTCAAACGAGGCCGTTGGGATCGAGCACGGCGTTCCGTATTACCCTCCTGAACCCACCGATTCCATATTCTGCTAACAGTCATTGGATATCGACCAGTGCGAGCAGTAATGTCGCGATCGATAAGCCGCAATCGCGATAGGCTACAATCCGACCTCTATCAAAGTCAGAAACGTGATGGTACGCGTTTCTCCTCCTTACACGAGGCATCACAACAACGTTTCACCAGGCAACGGCGGTTAACTGCTATTTGTGTATAAGACATCGGTTGTAAACTTTCCTCATGTCAGCACGTTGTAGGTGTCGCCACCGGCGCCAACCTTGTGTGAATGCTCTGAAAAGCTAATCATTTGCGTATCACGGCATCTTCTTCCTGTCGGTTACGTTTCGCGTCTGTAGCACGTCATCTTCGTGGTGTAGCAATTTTATTGGCCAGTAGTGTACGTCAACAATCCCGCAACTTTTTTCAAAGAAACTGTGCAGTGGATGTTTTATTCTTTGTTCACACACGTAAGTAATTTGTCAGAGAAGCCTGAAAAGCTATAGAACTGTGGTCATCAAACTGCGGCTCGCCAGCCGCATGCGGCCTGGGTATTCTTTCGGCCTTCGGTTCTCATCCACACTTTACAGTAGTAATATGCATCTAGAAACTAATAGCGGAATCCAAAAACCTCAACTAACGTTAAGAGCTTCTTAAGAGTGTAGCTTTCCCGCTCAGTAACAATTAAAAAATCTTGCAAAGAAGTAATATTTGAAGATGTGCTTAACTGACATTGGTTAATTCGGCCCTGAGCTATACTCATTAAAATATTACTGATGTATGTCTGCACTTGTGCTACCGCTACTAAAACGCAGTGGGTCTGTATTAATAGCACTTGAAACAAAAACGTTCTTATTGGCACTTGGAACCAGTTAGTTTCTCATTAGGGCGCTTGCAGCGTTCTTAATAAATTATTTAGTTTCAAATTTGTCTCATTATTTTGTGCAGTGATGAGTTGTATCAGAATTCCTTCTTATTATTGAGTAGAAATAAGCTATGTATAAACAGAGAAGCATTACTTTTTTCATTCTCCTGAAAAATGTGAGTGTTGTCGCTTAGGATGTTTGCTGCTACAAATCTTCAATTAATTGAGGTACGCTTCACAGGCATGGGGGTATTTCTGTAGCTTTCATGGCAGCTGATCTCAAGCCCATTGAGTAGATATGGGGGAAGACGGTTGCTCCGATAACGCCCGCATTACAGTAGTCAAAGTTCTTTGACAAATATTTCATAAAAGCTAGATCATGCTACTTCATAAAAGATATGTCAAAAGAGGAAGACAGAGATTGGAATATATCCAGCAAATAACTGAGGACGTAGTTTGCAAGAGATTCTCTGAAATGAAGAGGTTGGCACAGGAGAGGAATTCGTTGCGGGCCGAATCAGACCAGTCAGAAGACAGACGATCCAGAAAGAAAAGTGACAAAAGAACACCAATATATCGTCAAAGATTTTATAAAATGTCTTTCACATAAGACATTTGACAAAGGGCTGTTAAAATGTAATACTAATCGGAGGATGGCTCCAACATGCTTCCGACGTTTAATGTTCATCCCACGATGTGTCAGCGCTGTCACCAGACCGAAACACGCTAATGTGCAAATATACCTATACCACGCGCTTGTGCGTATAAAGATGTTTTTTTCTGTAATTTACAAAATAATAAGTGCAAGGAGTGTTTTCTTAGACACTTAAATGTAAGTAACGTTACTTCTTCTGCGGAGGTACGAAGATAAATTATTTAGTTGGTTTCGAGAGATAAAATTATTTTGTTGAAGATAGTTGTTCGCACGAGTGCTCATTTTCTTGAATACGCAACTCGTTGCACATTCTAAACGACGCCGAGCGGGATTAGCCGTGCGGTCTTAGGCGCTGCAGTCATGGACTGTGCGGCAGGTCCCGGTGGAGGTTCGAGTCTTCCCTCGGGCATGGGTGTGTGTGTTTGTCCTTAGGATAATTTAGGTTAAGTAGTGTGTAAGCTTAGGGACTGATGACCTTAATAGTTAAGTCTCATAAGATTTCACACACATTTGAAAACGACCTGCGGACGAGATGAAATATTACTGATGTCATGGAAGAAATTTCCTCGGTGCGCCGTTCCAAATCATCTGGGGTGCGGATTCGGTGACATGCCCCATAAAAAGAGGTCTACTGGTGTTAAATCACGTATTCACCATCAAATCATCTATCTGAACACGGACAGTTACCGACAGCATTAAGCCCGTCCCTAAAACTTTGAACGCCTCTAGCTCCCTTGCTAAAACTGAAAGAAATTCAGTTTTAATTTACTAGAACACAGGTGATTTAAATATATCAGGTACATGATAAACAAAATAACGTTATATTTAAAAAAATATACCTTGTTTCTGTAGCTCCATGGAAAATAACTACAGTATATAAATGTATCCATAACTCCGTAGAGAGAGTAATGCTTCTTAGGGACACCTCTGTAAATAAATATTTCTTTCAGTTATTATTTTGTAAGGTACAGAGGAAAACACCTTATTCAAAACACGCCGTATAGGATATTTTCCTTCTAGTTTTAAATAAACTACTTTAGTCCCATTAACCTACAACATGTGATCGACAGGAAAAATTCGGCTACATCGAAAACGTTATTACTGGCAACCCTTCCTCTGCTCCCACCACCACCAAACCGATTTCTGTTGGGACTAGGATGGCGTTAATTTTTAAATATCTGTCAATTTGTGGATGACAGATCAACAAATACTACGTTAAAGAAATAAACAGGAAAAACCAACAGTCTTAGGTAAATAGGGGATAATTAGATAAATTCTTACAATCGGATTACCAAGCGAAGCGGTGCAGTGGTAAGATTGGACTCTTGTATCACTTCTACAAACTGGTAAGGGCCATCCCGATTTAGGGCTAAATCGCTACAGGCAAGTGTTGGGATGATACCTCTGAAGAAGACCATTTTCTTCCAAATCCGTCCCATTGCGAGTTCGTACTCCAGTACCAATCACTTCCGAGGAGTTTGGTGGCCAGTTCAGTACGGTAAATTCGCCCTGGTCTTCTTCGGACCGTGCACGTTCACTGCGAGCCATGTGATATGTTACATTCTCCTACTGGTAGATACTATCGTTCCGAGGAAAAGCAAACTGCATGGGAGAGCTAGACGTGGTCCTCAAGGACAGATACATACTAGTGTTCATGCCTTGTTGCTTCCAGCATGACGAGATCACCCAGAGAATGCAATGAAAATATTCCTCTGATCATAACGGTCCCTCCTCCGCCCTGGACCGTTCCCATGATTTGTTGAGGGGCCGTAGACGCCAACGGCCATCCGTTCGACGGAGTATAAAACGTGATTTATCTGAAAAGACCACCTGTCACTACTCAATGGACGTCCAGTGGCAGTGTTGGCAAGTAAATCCCAGCCTTCGTTTGCCGATGAACAGCAGTCATCATGGATGTATGAACCAGGCGCTTGCTGAGGAGGCCCGTGTACAGCAACGTTTGTTGAACGGTCGTTGGAGAGACACTGTTGGTAGCCCCTTGCTTCACCTGGGCAGTCAGATGCTCAACAGTTGCACATCTATTGACCTAGTAGATAGTGTCGGAAGTTCTATGAGGCTTTTTGCTGATGATGCTGTACTATACAGAGAACTCCTAACTAAGGTACGAGAATATGGGATTGGTTCCCAAATATGTGAGTGGCTCGAAGACTTCTTAAGTAATAGAACCCAGTGCGTTGTCCTCGATGGTGAGTGTTCATCGGAGGTGAGGGTATCATCTGGAATGCTCCAGAGAAGTGTGGTGGGTCCGCTGTTGTTTCCTATCTACATAAATGATCTTTTGCATTGGGTGGATAGCAACTTGCGGCTGTTTGCTGATGATGTGTGGTGTACGGGAAGTTGTCGTCGTTGAGTGACTGTAGGAGGATAGAAGATGACTTGGACAGGATTTGTGATTGGTGTAAAGAATGGCAGCTAACTCTAAATATAGATAAATGTAAATTAATGCAGATGAATAGGAAAAAGAATCCCGTAATGTTTGAATACTCCATTAGTAGTGTAGCGCTTGACACAGTCACGTCGATTAGTATTTGGGCGTAACATTGCAGAGCGATATGAAGTGGGACAAGCATGTAATGGCAGTTGTGGGGAAGGCGGATAGTCGTCTTCGGTTCGTTGGTAGAATTTTGGGAAGATGTGGTTCATCTGTAAAGGAGGCCGCCTGTAAAACACTAATACGACCTATTCTTGAGTGCTGCTCGGGCGTTTGGGATTCCTATCAGGTCGGATTGAGGGAGGACATAGAAGCAATTCAGAGGCGGGCTGCTAGATTTGTTACTGGTAGGTCTCATCATTACGCGAATGTTACGGAAATGCTTCAGGAAAGGAGGCGTTCTTTTCGTGAATCGCTTCTCAGGAAATTTAGAGAACCAGCATTTTAGGCTGATTGCAGTACAATTTTACTGCCGCCAACTTTGGCTATTGGGATCGCTGAACATAGGGGTGTCCACAGCATACAGATCACGAAGATGTGAAAGCAAGGGTAATTCTTGGTCACCGAGATTCTTGAAGGGAACACCCCGTGTATTTCGCGGAAAGACCACAAAGATAAGACTGATTAGGGCTCGTACGGGGCACATGGGCGGTCATTTTTCCCTCGTTCTGTTTGGGAGTGGAACGGGGAGAGAAGATGCTAGTTGTGGTGCAAGGTACCCTCCGCAACGAACCGTATGGTGGATTGCGGAGTGTGTATGTAGATGGAAATGTAGAAGTTGCAGCATTAGAAATTGCAGCGAAATGCGGGAAGATCTGCAGCGGATAGGTACTTGGTGTAGGGAGTGGCAACTGACCCTTAACATAGATAAATGTAATGTATTGCGAATACATAGAAAGAAGGATCCTTTCTTGTATGATTATATGATAGCAGAACAAACACTGGTAGCAGTTAGTTCTGTAAAATGTCTGGGAAAATGAGTACGGTACGATTTTAACTGAAATGATCATATAAAATTAATGGTTGGTAAGGCGTGTTGTAGCACATGTGTTTCGGGACGGTTTTCGCAACTTATCACCGATACCGTGGACTTACAGATCTGTGTCGTGTGTGTTCCCTATGTGCCTATGCTATTAGCGCCAGCCTTTTGTAGTGCCACATTGTGTGCCACCACATTCTACAATTATCCTTAATTTACGAGCATGAGTTTAGTAATCACCCTGAGACATCACGCTGATATCGGATAACACAGCGTCTAGCCTGTGTAATAGCATCAGTTCAGCAACGAAGAGACTCCACAAGTTTTTTTTCCAGTAGCCACGTCCAGGTGAACCCATTCATTGATAATTAGAAGGCCTAGAGTTACCAAATTATGTAACCTTTTGTTCCAGCTGGTACCGTACATATTCTATAGTATTAAGATAGGATGATTTAGCAGACCAGACGAGATACAATGGACTGCCTGACTGTTCGTGAAACCATGAAATTTTGCATGCAGCTCTGCGAACATGGCTATTGTGATCGCTGAACATAGGGGTGTCCACAGCATACCGATCACGAAGATGTGAAAGCAAGGGTAATTCTTGGTCACCGAAAATCTTGAAGGGAACACCCCGTGTCATATTCATGGTGATCTAACCGAACGGGCCCAAATTATTACACTAAAAGCACTCCGAAAGCACCACAGAAGGTTTTACGGGCTCTCCACACACTGGGAGTAGATGTGTCATTGAACGGTTGAAGCACTCAACACCTTGCATTATATGAAAGCAGGAAAACTCGTTGGACCACGACAGATATCTCTATCCCTCTGTTGTCCAGCTTCTGTGTATTTTGGCCCATTGAAGACACGCTAATTTGTGCACCACTGTGAGCAATGGCTTTTTTATAAAGTATCTGGCTCTAAATATTCATTGCATGCTGTAAGAATGCAGATACCTGCCGAGATAACATAGAATAAAATGTTATGGCTTGTTAAAATGCGGCGATCTTTCAACCAAGAACTTCTTGGTCATTGTCAAATAGAATAACTGCTAATGGGCTGCTGTTACCCCCTTTTGTACACTGGCTGCCGCCTGTGACGGCCCTGTTACTCACGGTATCGCTATATGTGGGCATATGTTGTGTACACGTTCGCTACTTCAACCTCGCGATCGCTGAATACCGCGGCCCGACCAGATAATACACTCCGCGGGCTTTAGTAAGGGCGTTATCAGTGATTTCCAGGGTTCCTCAGTCGATAAAAACGGAACCCTTATGGGATCAGGTTGTTATTGGTTGATCTATCTGTCTGTCTAATCGACTGTTCAAACTCCTTTAATCTCAGGAATAGACAGACGTATCGAGTTGAAAATTATGTCATATATTGAAGTCTATGGTCCCCTGTTGATGTAAAACCTTAAGTCCATAAGTCACTGAAATAAAAAGATACGGTCATGTTGTTGTTGTTGTTGTGGCCTTCAGTCCAGAGACTGGTTTATTGCAGCTCTCCATGCTGTTCTACCCTGTACAAGCTTCTTCGTCTCCCAGTACTTACTAAAACCTACATCCTTCTGAATCTGCTTAGTGTATTCATCTCTTGGACTACCTCTATGATTCTTACCCTCCACGCTGCCCTTCAATACTAAACTGGTGATCCCTTGATGCCTCAGAACATGTCATGTCCTACCAACCGATCCCTTCTTCTAGTCAAATTGTGCCACAAATTTCTCTTGTCCCCAATTCTATTCAATACCTCATCATTACTTAGGGGGTCTACCCATCTAATCTTCAGCATTCTTCTGTAGCACCACATCTCGAAAGCTTCTATTCTCTTCTTGTCTAAACTATTTATCGTCCATGTTTCACTTCCATACATGGCTACATTCCACACAAATACTTTTAGAAACGACTTCCGACATTTGAATCTATACTCACTCATCGAAAGTTGTACGGTACTTCCCGTTGACCTGGAATCATGAAATTTGACAAAAAGCAAGGTTTCACGCTACAACCAAAGGGAAAAATCTGAAAATTGTTAATTCCTTATTATATCACTAAAAAACTTCTGTCGTTTGTTGTCAGTCTGTCTGTCCGTCCGTCCCTCTGTTAAGAGCCCCTTTTTTTTCAGGAACGGGTAGACGTTGTAACCTCCCCACAGTAAAATAAGATGAATAATATTCACATTTAGCGTAACCTGTCAACAGTAAAAGTTCCGAAACCTCCCAACAGTAAAAAATATAACCATAACATTGACATTTAGCGTAATCTGCCAACAGATAAATTCCGTAACCTACCAATAATACAATGTGACTAACCTCTCAATAAAATTGTCGCTCACTTATAACCTTTCAATAATGACTGTGAATTTAAACTGGTAAATTTAGGTCGTCAGCAGTGCTGCGTCATGGCCCTGAAAATTCATTCTGAATAAACTGAAAAGTCTTACCTCAATTACGTCGCCGGATAACGCGTATATATCTGCTCCTATAAGAAATATTTCTGGCGCAGCTCTGTGCAATGCTGCCCGATAGATTTGTCATGTATAAAAAGAAACAACTGATTTTTCCTTTGAATAATCGGGATGACCAAGGATTGGAGAAATTAGTACATTCTTTAAATTGAAATGAACGATTGTCAAAAGTTACTTTTTATGAGAAAGATTATTATTAAGAGATTTTTTTTAACATTTACATGTGACTTGATATAACAATACTACATATGCGCGAGGCTGCATTTACCTTATACTATAACGCTCAGGCTCCGCCATCGCTCCACCACGACCGGCCCAGCCAACACGATACACCAGACTGCAAGCAACTACCTACTCCTACTGCCACACAGTTCCTACTACATACAACACTGCTCTTTGGTCTCAGATTCTCTTATAGCTTACATATCGCAGGCAGCGCGTGAGGAATCCATCGAAATTACATCTGCTCGAGTGCGCTAGCAACAAATTCCTCAATCATGGACCTCTTACAACGTGTCAAGTTGTAATTTATGTCACATACTAAGGTCTTTGGTCCCGTGGCGGCCTTAAAGCTTAGGCTTCTTTGTCAAAGCAATCTGAAGACGCGGCCTTTCATGTCACATATTTTTATAGTCTCAAGTTTACCTGTAGGGTACTTCCTCTTAACGTAGAATCACGAAATTTTTCAAGAAAAAAGCTTCCACAGTATAATTAAAGGAAAAAATCAGAACATTGTTAATCTTAATTATATTACTCGAAAACTATTTTTCGTCATTTGTTATCCGATTTCTAATATGAAATTTAAACAATCTCAAATGAAATGATCGTGTGGCATTGTTGGCCAGGAGGCCCCATCCGGGAAAGTTCGGCCACCGAGTGCGAGTCTTACTGCAGTCGACGCCACATTGGGCGACTCGCGTGCCGGTGATGAGGATGAAATGATGAAGAGGACAACACAGCACCCAGTCCACGAGTGCAGAAAATATCCAACCGGGCCGAGAATCGAACCTGGACCCGCTGCATGGTAGGCAAGCACGTAACTACTCAGCTAACATTGTCGAAAGTCTTGGAATCTATAAGATCGATATGCTGCCGGTGTCAACGTCGATAACAGGAAGAAAATCGTCGAAATCTTCGATTTCCGGAATGGTTAGAGTTTCTTCACAGATAATTAACTTTGTACGGAACTATAAGTGCGTGAGACCTATTCGCACCTGGTGAAATTTTATGTCTATGCATTCTTAAATTACACAGTCCCACAAGTCGTTAGAGCGAGCCACGACAGGAGCTTACGTCATATTTCATCATGCTCAAATAAGCGATTTTTTGGAGAAGCCTGTCATGCTCCTTCTTGCGTTGTTCTGCAGTGCATACTGTTTGTGGAACGTAAGATTAGTCAGACTCGCAATGTGTCTAGTACACCCCAGGAGTAATGAGAGGCCCTATCTTTTAAAGGTCTCAGTAATTGCCACATTTTATCGCCTTAAGGTCTATTTGATTTTGAGTCTTTTAGCGGGAGGCTTTTGTTGCATGCAAATGCCTTCCCGATGTTCGCTCGAAAACTGTTTGAGATGGATCTGGAGTCATCGTCTGCTGGAATTCCTGCCATGTTTGATGCCTATTGTCACTATCACTCGTACCTGGTCCCCTTAGGGTAGGATCACATTTTGACACCATTCTTACGCCTTCAAAAAGCACGACTGTGAGTAGTAGATGAATACTTGTAGCCACGTTGATACACCACCAAACCGGGCAACTCATGGGCACGTCCAAGCACGAAATTACATTTCTGCAATTCTGCCTCGTGGCCACGCCATCCAGTCTTCCTGCACTGACTCCAGACAAAAGAACTGGACGTACGTGCCACTTTATAGCGGCGACTTACGCCAATGACCACATTACCGTCTGGTGTCAGTTCCACAGAGCCCGATGAGCTTACTAAGTTCTGTCAGTGCCTTCTGTGTGCGCATCCTCAAGAAGAAATATCCAATTTGTGTGAGCGCGTGCAGCTATCACGCTACGACGAACTCGTGAGGCGGCCCACCCGGCAACCAAGCGGAGACGAGGCTGGCGTGAAGAGGCGCCACCTACGCCGGCCGCCGCCCCCCCTGTGACCGTCCGTCCGTTTGATATGGCGCTGCGTGGGCCGCCAGCCCGTGTCCCTCCAGACCTAACTCGATTACTTGCAGAAGTCCTGGCCGTAATGAAGTTGTTGCGTCACTAGCGGCCCCGGGAGACGTCCGTCTTAATGGCTGGACTCGCACTCGCGCTGGGAAGTCGCGTCAGCGGGGCAGCAGACATGTTTGCCTTCACTTCTGCATCTGCGCTGCAGCGTGCATTACTGGGGCTGTACAGAGCGTAATTTTACAAGCACTGGGGGTCGTATGTGTCTTACAGAGTAAGAAAAAAAAACCATAGAAACTTCTGTTCGAAAAACATTGATTGGTTTGTTATTCAGGAATGTTTCAAATGGCTCTGAGCACTATGGTACTTAACATCTGCGGTCATCAGTACCCTAGAACTTAGAAATACTTAAACGTAATTAACCTCAGGACATCACACACATCCATGCCCGAGGCAGGATTCGAACCTGCGACCGTAGCGGTCGCTTGGTTCCAGACAGAAGCGCCTAGAACCGCTCGGCCACTCAATACAGAACATTTTACAAAGTCGGAAAATCATGACAAATGTCTAAAGCAGACTTGCGAAGCATGGCTCGCGAGTCTTTCCCCTAGAGCGACTGCGTACCCCCTCCAGCTCAACAACTCGCACAGTGTCCTCACGATCTCGTCAGAGCTATACCAGCCAATTACAGGGATGACTGTTTGCTGTCGGGGATCGTGAGCCCCACCTACTATCTATATGGAAGCAACATATGACGTGAACTACTAAAATTTCGGTCTTTATTTGGTTGCTTATCTCAAACTTTTACATTAAAGAGACATTTTAATATTTATTTTAGATCTGCTTAACTTGGTCTTGGCCTGTTATTTAATATTGATTTCAGTTTGCGTTGTAGCGAAAATAAGTGAGTGTTCTGACGGCTCAGTAATCACTGCATTATCCTGACAGGATTCCAAGTACTTCTAACAGGGAAACATATGTTCACAAATGTGTATCGAACCTGAAAGAAAAAATTAAAAGTAAAGTCTGAGAGTTTTGGGTACTGATCTTGTGATGTGATTTCAAAAATTGCACCATTTCTTTCTGCCATGGGTAGGATTAACAAATAATTTTGCAAAGTGCACACTTCTACTAGAAGATCACTTCTAACAATTCCGAGACTAATTTCCTCGGTATCATTAATGGAAATGATATCCAGTTCTAGAGGTGTAAAATGTGTAAAATTGCTGTAAAACTCACTGGAGATTTCTTCAATAATGGAAGAAAATCTTAAAAATCTTACTTCCTTGTGTTCTTGGTTCAGTTCACAGCAACCCAAGTAATGACAAAAATTTTCCTTCTTTAAGGTAAGCAAGATGTGTTTACAACAGAATTCATTTATATCTGTAAACATACCAGATACAGATCGTTCATTTCCTTGCAAATGAAAATTATTTCTATGATTTGTAAAATGTTTGAGAAATGCTGTTCCTTACGAAAAAATGCAAATCCTCTTGCTCATTTTCAAATTTCGTAGTGTCCGACTTTACCCCTTTATTCAACAACTTACAATACATTTTTAAACGTAAAAAAGGACTAAACATTCTCCTGCACTCAAGAAATGACTTTCAGAATTAAGCTGTACTCCTAATCAGCTTTGTCCCTCGCTGAGATAGTGCTCGACTGTCTCCGTGTTTTATATTCGTAATTTTCGTTTATCTTTCGTTGCGGACAGCATTTTGACACCTTTCCTGCATAGAGTTTACTGATGAATAATGCACTGAAAAGTTGAACAACTTATTCCATTTTTTCTCAATTGACCAAAAAAGCCCTATTCGCTACGAACCATCGCTCAATCAACATCGGTATAAATTTGCAGAGGATTTTCTAAAACCACCAATTTTGTCAACACACTTTTTAACTACATTAAAAATATCCAAACCTTTTGTGTTCATGATAAGAGAAGTCACTGATTATCACGCAAATAAAAATTGGTCGTTGATTAAGATCTGTAGGATCAATAACCTCTTTTACAAACAAAGAACAGTGTCTAAATTTTGCATTAAACTACGTAATTTCTGTTTTATGTTGTGTCCCTTGTCTAGAGTTCGTCTTGGTATAGTAATACGGGGCGATCAGGTGTTTTAAACAGTTTAGCGCAAACGTTCTTGCCTTTTATGTTGCACACACTTTCAGGAACACGCCGTCGCTCAAGGATTTCTGAGCTTTCGGTGAGTTTAAGCAAACAATATATGGTGTAGTTGAGGAAACAGTCGAAGAGAATCTGCTCCACTCGACTGCTCATATAAAAAAGACCCGTAGCCAACGGCGAAGCTGTGACGAAACGGGGCGAGCATTATTGGAAGGGAAGCGTCCACTGGAGAAGAGTGGCTCGAGAGTCCCGCTTTGCCAGGCCTGGTTTAAATTGTCCTCCGATTGTTTCTACAATCATTCGCACAAGAGATGGCCGGAGGACGCGGTTAATGGCCGAGTAAGTCTGAGTTTCGACTACTGTACTATCTAACGTCCTCTGCAAAACAACTATAGGATACGAGGTGGAGATGCACAAGGCGGTCGTTTGATGACATACAGCTGACGAACATCACCACTGTGTATTTTAATGTATTCGATATAGAGAAACAGACACATTGAAGATTATGTAGATTCGAGGAATCCTTTTGTGAAAGTGCGTTGTCTGAGAAAATTATTACTTATTTTGCTATCGGATTTTTTTTCTCATGTTCAGAAAAAACAAAACACCTTGAACGACTAGATATAGGACCTTCATATTCATAGGAGATGTATTTTAGTATGTTCTGCAGAAATAATTAGCATTTCAACCATTTTTTGCAAAAACAGACATAATGTCTGAAGGGATACCGAAATCACTGGTTATACAATGTTACTTATAATCTGTCTTGATTGCAGAAATGTATATTCACATGACCAGTTTTGGTTCCTCTAGAACCATCTTCAGATCTGTAATTTCGGTTACAGGAGTAACCCGTCCATATACAGCAACCTTCACATGCCGCGTCAATGTGCTATGTGTGGAGGGGTTATTCCTGTAACCGAAATTGCAGATCTGAAGATGGTTCTAGAGGAACGGAAACCGGTCATGTGAATAAACATTTCTGCAATCAAGACTGTTTATAAGTAACATTCGAACCATGTCGGCCCAAGGGTTCTAGGTCAACATCAATATCGTGGCGCAACGACACCCTTCGCTGAAATGTCCCTGTGCCCTTCGTCGTCGCTATAAACCGAGGGTAATGGATCATTGTGACTAGAGCAGACGTGCAGGATGTCTCGCAGACGTATGCGCGAACCATACCGTCAGATTAGTATGAATGAGGGTGCATTATTGGCATGAGAGAATGTGATGCATCCATCCGGGAAACTGCTGCTCGTGTAATACCAAGTGTTTCGACACAACGCGACGAGATGGGTCAGGTCGCACCATCCAGACCACCCCAGAGAAGATCGACGCCTCATCCTAATGGCACTGCAGGACGGATCTGCGTCCTCTTCGGCTCTGGCGTAACGGTGTAACACATCGTACACTACCAGGGATGACAGTCCGCTGCAGTTTATTAAGGCGTGGGTTACGTGTGCATCGTCCACTTCTACGTCTACCTTTGACGAATGTGCAGAAAGATACTAGATGGCAATGCTGGTACGGAACGACGGTACTGTGGGCAGGAAAGGCAACAGATAGTGTTTTAGGACGAATACACGTTCCGTTTCTTTGAAAATGATGGCTGTATTGTGGTTCGCCACGGATATGGGGAGCGACATCGCAATGACTGTATTCATAGAAGACATACAGCGCCAAATCGAGGCCTTATGGTGTGGGGTCCTACTGAGTACAACCACAAATCACAGTTGGTGCGTGTCCAGTGTGACCTACGTGAGTGACTTGCTGTGAGGCGTGCCCATACTCTTCCTGCACAACACCTCAGACACCATTTTTCAGCAAGCCAATGCCCGACCACATACTGATGGACGAACACGTCCCTCTTAGTGTCGCAGGATGTCTGCCTTTTACCCTGGACTACCACAGATGATATTTAGAACCAGGTGAATGCAGCGTAGATGGCAATACCACATGATGCCATTCGCGCCTTATATGCGTCGATGCCATCATGCATAGAACAAGTTATCAGGGCCCATGGCGGACACTGTGCCCATTAGGAAACAGGACATACGCCGCATGGAAGTGACTGAAATGCTAATCATTTCTGCAGAATATAATAATGTACAGGTCCTGTGAATTTGAACGCTCTATCTCTAGTCGTTCAAGGTGTCCTGTTTTTCTTTCTATTTTCTGTCTTTTTTTTTTTTTTTTTTTTTTTTTTTTGACGTGTGTGTAGACGTCAAAGAGAAGACTGGATTTATGATTGTTGTTTGAAAGATAAGCGTACGAAAAAGAAACTGTAGGTAGCCTGTGTGGACGTTCCTACGCCGCAGGTAGATGAACGTCATTTAAACCGATGTCACAAAGATTACCACAACGACGAGGGCCAGAAAATAAGGAAAACCTGAACCACGGAAAGGAAGCCTTGACCAAGAAAATTTCTGAAAAAAATTGTATGAAAATGTATTGGTATAATCTGTAACTGCGCCAGTGCTGATACCAAGCCCGGGACCTCATCTCGCAAGTGATGAGCAAGGAGGGCGCTTAAAAAGCCAGGGTCCTACTAGTTCCGGGTGGTAACAACGTGCGAGATTCCGTGTGGTAGCCACTGGCACTCTCGTCAGCGTCTGTTTGCTCTCTGAGCTCGGCTGTGATGACTGAATCTTTTGTAACTGAAAACTCCAGGCAAAAGTAAGTGAGAGCCTTTGGGATTTCACCACCAAAATATCAGTACAAACCAATAATTATGACAGAACAATGGGAAAGAATCCACTTGCCTTGGGCCAAGTATAAGACTGGGTAACAGACCAGACTATTGGGTTGAGATCAGACATCTCTTGAAGAGAAGGTGCTTCTCAGAAAACCTCAAGAGCAAGAGAGTTCTTTTGGACGCACTCTAACAAATATATTATTGAATCTAGGTACACTCAAGCAACTGACAAACACAATGCAAACATTCAATATAAAAATACTGGTAATACAGGAAACACGATTCTCAGATGAGAATCTGTTTGACTCAAACCTAAAGAATACACACGGGAAAATCGGCCATAACCATTCCAGGAAAAAGTGTCAAACCATTCGTAACAGGATTTGTAGTACAAAAATCGATACTGGACTCTGTAATCGATTTCACCTCAAAATTAGGAACAAATAGCAATATTCAAGATACGACCTGGAAACAGCCTGTACACTAAGCAACATACATCCCCAACAAAAAGGAAAAAAAAAAAACAGATGGTAGAAGAATTCTGTGAATATCCCCACGAATCAAGTAATAAAGTTACTAGGAGATTTTAATGTCCAATTGGACAGCCAAAGAAAATTCAGAGACACAACAGGCAAACACATGGCTCACAAGAGGACGAACAACAATGGAGAGTACATGATAAATTTCTGAAATTCCTGTAGGAATTTAGACCTCAGAAATACGTCAACGTAATTTCAGAAATCACGCGAGAAACTACGGGCTTGTAAATCCCAAAACAATGCCCCCGAAGAATTTCACATTCCCCTCATAGCGATATCAAGGAAAAATGCTAGAGGAATTATGAATGTAAGAACAAAGAAAGGATTTTTCCTACTCTGCATCAAAACGAAATTTATACTCAACAGACGGATCTTGTGAAAGAATTGAAATTTCAGAACTGACGCTGAGTTTCTGCAACTAAACAAGAAAGAAATAACATAAAAAATTAAGAAAATAGAGAGTAGTGACTGATCAGAACTCCCAGAAAAAATGAAACAACTTACAAAATTGTGGCAGTTACAGGGAATTAGGAAACACATATCGTAGAAGATGACATGCCACGGAAGAGAGAATATAAGCCTGGAAACAGTTTAACGTCCGTAGATCGTGCAAAAAACGGGAGGAATTCACCAATATGTAGGAAACTTCTTCGAAAATAGTCCGTAGAGAAAAAGAGATTACGAAAACAACAGATTAAAGGAAATAGGACTCCGACAAAAACAGAACACTAAATTTTTATAGAGCCTTCAGGGAAAACGTAACAGGATATCTATCACCGAATTTATGCTTCAAAGACAAGACGGAGCACAGGAGACAAACCCGGAAGAGAACTGTAAAATATTAACACAATACTTTGACAGACCACTCAACTGTCTTCATCCGACACAGAGACTACAGTCGAAAAGACGAAACCTAAATAAGATTCCGAACCGCCAATTCACGAAGAAACAGCAAACATGATAAAATCACTGAATAGCGACAAAGTAGCTGAAGAAGATTGATTGATATCGGAAATCTGAAAATTAGACCACGGAAACATTATACCCCTAATCCACAGAATCATCGAAAACATCTGGAAAAGAGGAGAGATACTAGAAGAATGGAAGTTAGCAATAATACACACCTTTCACAAGAAAAGCGACAAAAAAGAACCTAATAACTACAAAGGAAGTTCACTACTACCTGGCACAGATAAAATTCTATCCATAACCCTGTTAAATCTAATAGAGCCTCAGACAGGTCAACAGATAGTAGAATACCAAGGAATGATTCACGAAGGGAAGTTCATGGAGTGAACAGATCTGGTGCCCGAGAACAATATTACCGACGACAAAGCCCAGGAACACCACAATAACACTCGTCGACTTCGAGGACACCTGCGACTCCATAAATAGAGAATCGCGTATCACACTCGGGAAGAAATGAAGATGGACAACGAGGCTAGGAACCTAACCCAGGAAACCTGAAAAATACAACAGTCAAAGCAAAATTCGCGAGGAAGGTCTCAGAACGATTCGATATCAAAGCGGAAATGAGACAGGGAGATGGCCTGATGCATTCTACTTAACTCGCTTTTAGAGAAGATAGTGAGGACATGGGACAAAACAGCTAGTGGGATAATGATGGAGAAACACAAGGATAGGGCCGTCAACATAATGTTTGCCATTTCCTGATGATATAGTCGCCATAAACAGAAAACAAGCCGAAGAAGCTCTAGAGACACTATACGAAATCTCAGACAAAACATGACAACAAAGCTCATACAGAAAACACTGTGCATGGACACGTAATCCGCAGATAGATACACACTGGTAACTAAGTATGGAAAAAAATACAAGTAGAAAGTCTCAGTTACCTGGGCAAGACCACGTAGAAAACAGGAGACAACTCGACATCCAATGGAGAAAGCATACAGAATTACATGGAACCACTACACCATCAGAAGTATCTCCATCAATGCCAAATTAAGACACTGTAATACAGAAAATAGTTTAGATTGGGTTAGAAGATAAGTTGAACAAAGGCGGACGTACGTTAATAGCTTTTGTAGACTTGAAGGAAGCTTTCAGAAATGTCGACTGGGATACACTCTTTCAAATTCTGTAGGTAGCAGAGGTCAGTCCTCGTTTCCAGAACGGTAGTGGCCAGGTGTGGTTCCAGGAACAGCCGGTCCTAGTTCCCGGAACGGCTGGTTGTCATTCCAGAAATGGTCGGTCCACCTTCCCAGAATGACATTGGCTACTTATAGCTCCAGGAACGGTCGGTCCTCCTTTACGGAATGGTTGCGGCCATTAGTCGATCCAGGAATGATCAGTCCTCGTACACAGACTGGTAGCGGCCGTTCCTCGTTCGGGGAACGGTCGTCTCCATTCGCAGAATTGTGGCGGCTGATCCCCCTTCCAAGAACTGTCATGGCGGTCTCGTTCCCGTCTTCGTCTCGTTCCTCTTCGTGTAGCCAATCGTCCCATTTTTTTAATAGTTGTGTGACACATAAAAATTAAGTTTTATTTGATATATAAATTTATTCACGCAACAAACAAATAAATAAATGAAGTTATCTTAAAAACTAACATCACTTGTGTCATTGAGAGTAAGAAAGTTACATAAAACCTGCGATTTTCTCATTTCTTCTAAAAATGAAACATGGCCCTTAGAGAGCCTCTTTTTTTTCAAATTTGTTGCTTCCTTTTGCTGCCACCAATTTGGTTTCTTTGACCAAAAAGAAGAGTAGTTCATGTTTTTGGCTCTGTAGGAAAAGGGGAAGGAGCGACTCTCTGTTGAGAAATCGAAGCATTGCATGAAATTGTATTTACTTTTCATCTAAAAAACAATTGTTCAGTATATTTTCTATTACTTTCACCTTAATTATTAATACTGTATTACTGCATTAACTTTAATAATATAACCTACAAACCTAGTATTTACTGAGCGTTTGAGGCAAATATGATGAGAAAAATAACATTTTCTTTTAAACATCAAAATTCTTCACTGAAGTGTCTTTTTGTTGTCCTAGAACGATAAGGGGATACTTTGACACAAACTGAAATGTATTTAGCTTCTGTTCCATTTTTTTTTTTTTTTACTTGTTGCTGTGTTCCATGAAGTTGCACCGTTTAGTTAGGTTACTAGGTGTAGAGCGTTGACACCTTCATTCACATGTCACTGTGATGACCATGTCTCAAGAAATTTCTCAGTCAAATCAGTTTGTTTAGACAACTTTATTTTATTGGAACGATTTGTTCAGTCCCATTAATCATAATTTTTGGAATTCGATGTATTCCTACTTCAATCCTTATGTATCTTCGTCTGCTGGTTCTGCTTCGCTGGTTCGACTGCTTTAATTTTTGATTCAGAGGATTAAGGCGACAGAATAAGGGACAGGGACCATAAGTGATATTTCAGTTTCTGTAAAACCGCACGTGGAATATCACTGTCGACAACCTGATTAATACATATGAAGTTTTGAAAAAATTCTGAAATCTACATATGGAGATACGACTTTCGAGACGGCACCGGATCATGCTTCGACACACATAGCGGTAAGGAAAATACAAACAGAAAAAGCAGCACTCTGCTCTTGCGGTCGCAATTCAGCTTCATCATGGAACATGAACTTTTTCAATACACATATGGTTTTTCTATCTATTTCGCATGATGGTTCTTCGAGAAGACAATTTGCAGTTAATTAAAAAACTACCAATATAATCGTCTCATAAATTTTATGCCTGTCAATTAAAGTGAGTTTTCCAGAATGTTTTAATCAAAACACATGTACCTCTAAAAGATGTCGTATTTTATGCCGTTGGGATAGAGGTTAATGATTTAACAGAAAAGCCAATCAGCGCGAGTTTCACGGACAACTTATTCATGCCCTTTTCCGCAAGAAAACGACCGCAGTATACTTAAAATAAGCGGAACTGAAACAGTATGCATTTTTATTCCTTTTATTTTCAATTACAGTTGTGTAAAATTTACCTTTCAAGTACATTAATACATAACTTACTTAATTTACTGATTTGTTGATTTTCATATTCGTTTCACTCTCGTCTGTTAATGGATGCCTGTGTTCGCTCAGAAGTAAGATTTCAGATAGTTGATTGAGTCCACGCACGTGCCTTGGAGCGCTTTTCAACAGCAGTCGATCATAGACTGAGTATCTTTTTCGATTGAAAAAAGTAATGACGTGTGCTAATTCGTGGAGACTATCAAAAAGAGTCATGTTTCTTTTCAGTTGTTAAGTTTCGTCGATCTCCCAGCATGTTTATGAAGCTTCTGGCATTGCTAATACAAACCTTCTAATTTTAGTATGCACTTTCTCAGCTTCTATGCCGAAAGTCGTTAACTTTCAAAAAATAAACCTTAATCTCCAACACTGTATGGCATTTCGATGCATAGTTAATTTACAGGACAGCAACTTGTGAAAGAAAACTACATACATCAAATAAAGTTTTGCATCACCCCGGTTCCCAGAAATCCTGAAGATAAACTTTGAGTGTGGGTATTGTATCACAGACACAGTCCCTTTGGCTGTTCAGAGATGTCACTAAACCCGCCCAAAGATGTAAACAACCATGCATGAGCAGCGCCTATTAGACGGAGGGGGTCCGACAGCCGATCAGTTCAGTCATTCCACCAGGAAGGACGTACACAGCTCGTGTTGTCTGTAGTTCAACAATTCGGAGACGGTCAATACCGCGGTTCGATCGCATCTGCATTGGTACTTTCTGCCGGGAAGGGCCCTCAACAAGGGAAGTGTCCAGGCGTCTCGGTTTGAACCAAAGCGATGTTGGTCGGACATACAGATAGAAAGGAACTGTCGATGACGTGACTCGCTCAGGCCGCCCAAGGGCTACTGCAGTGGATGACCGCTACCTACGGGTTATGGCTGGGAGGAACCCTGACAGCAGCGCAACCACGTTGAATAATGCTTTTCGTGCAGCCACAGGACGTCGTGTTACGATTCAAACTGTGCGCAATAGACTGCATGATGCGTAACTCCACTCCCGACGTCCACGGTGAGGTCCATCTTTGCAACCACGACACCATGCAACTCGGTGCAGATGGGCCCATGCTGAATGGACCGCTCAGGATTGGCATCCGTTCTCTTCACTGCTGAGTGTCGCATATGCCTTCAACCAGACAATAATCGCAAACGTATTTGGAGGCAACCCGGTCAGGCAGAACGCCTTAGGCAAAGTGTCCAGCGAATGCAGCAAGGTGGAGGTTCCCTGCTGTTTTTGGTTGGCATTATGTGGTGCCGACGTACGCCTCTGGTGTTCATGGAAGGCGCCGTGACGGCTGTACTATACGTGAATGCCATCCTCCGACCGATAGTGCAACCATATCGGCAGCATATTGGCGCGGCATTCGTCTTCATGGACGAGAATTCGCGGCCCCATCCTGCAAATCTCGTGAATGACTTCCTTCAGGATAACGACATCGCTCGACTAGAGTGGACCAACAGTGCCTTGATCAACTTGTGGATAGTACGCCACGACGAGTACAGGCATGCATCAATGTAAGAGGCCGTGTCACTGGGTATTAGAGGTACCAGTATGTACAGCAATCTTGACCACCACATCTGAAGGTCTCGGTGTATGGTGGTACAACATACAATGTGTGGTTTTCATAAGCAATAAAAAGGGTGGAAATAATGTTTATGTTGATCTCTATTCCAATTTTCTGTACAGGTTCTGGAACTCTTGGAACCGAGGTGATGCAAAACTTTTTTTGATGTGTGTGTTAAAGGTGGTTTGACAGATGATAGTGTGCTTCCAGGAATTTTGTGCTAGTATTGCCAGCGCAAATACCGATTATTTTTCGCACACGAACTGAAAATCTAAACATTGCAGGTGCTACGACTACAAGCTGCCCTCGAATGAAGATGTTGATTGGGAGTGGTCGTAAACAGGTTCGGCAATCGGTGCTTCTGTGCAGTTTGTTCCCGCCTCTCCTTGCCTGGCCTGCGGGTTTGCCCGTCACATCGTCCAACTAATGTGATGCCTTCCTAGAACATGTTCAACTGAGGAAATCGAACTAAACAACCCTTCTACATTAGGTAATCAATGAATTTGTCGTACGGAAGTAATGCTTATGCATACTTGATATGTTTTCGGGAAATGCATCTATAATCCATACAGCGCACAGTTAGATAAAAAAGGAACAGTAAAGAAGTAAAACTGAACGGTTCCCAAAGA